>NW_026898907.1:0-65422 GCF_033153095.1 Gastrolobium bilobum
GATCATGCTTTAGGAAAGCATGATGTTACCTTGTTCGTGAAATCACCAGATGATCAAGGCCGGTCTGAAGGGTTCAGACCCTCTAACGTTGATCCACACCACCCACTCGTCTAGGTGCAAGAACTCCTTCTTGTGAAGCCACCGGATGATCACCACAAAGAGGCTTGCTAGGCGCTCTATGTGTGAAGATGGAGGCTAGGTGAAAGTGTTTGAAAGAATGAAGCTCTCAATGTGAAAGCTTCACAAGTGGCAAGAGAGAGAGAGAATAGGCTAGGCTTTTCAGAAAAACCCTTGGAGGAACAACTAACCACATAGGCGCATAAGAGGAGAGTATTTAAAATAAAATACCAATCAGATTTTTCTCCTAAAAATCTGATCATTAGGCGCCAGATTGGAGAGAGAGAAGTGGAGCTGTTTAATTTCAAAAATTGCTAATAGGCTCCTGGAATATTCTCTTGAGAATTGGTTCAAAACCTATTCAAAATTCTGATCAGAAATCTTCATAAGATCAGCTATATGGTGCGCCCCATATAGCCCAAAAAGGTGACCAGATACATCTGAGTAGTTGCATTCAAATTTGAATCAACTCACTCAGATTTTCTCCCAACTGACTGAATCTTCTGGAGCTGATTTTGATGAGCAAATCTTGCTCACCAACAGCCCAAATCAGCGCCATATATAGCCTTGGATTATGTCCAAAAGATTCTCTCATGATACTAGTGATTTGTTCCAACAAGATCTCATCTTATCCTTTTGTTATGAAACAACCTTTCATAGGCAATTCAAATTCAAATTCAAATATTTGAATTCAAACATTCAAATATTCAAATTCAAATGTTCAAACATTCAAATTCAAAATTCAAATTCAAATTTAAAATTTCAAAATTCAAATTTCAAAATTCTAATTCAAAATTCAAATTACAAAATTCAAAATACAAATTCAAAATTCAAAATTCAAATTCCAAAATTCAAATCAAAATTCAAAATTTAAATGTTTGATAATTAATTTAACTAATTAAATTAATTAGTAATGTCTTGGACTATCCAAGCCCATTACAATGAACCATGCGCCCTCCACCCCTTTAGGTGGAGTTCCAAACAACTTCTTGGGCTAATAACTATTATTAGGCCCAATACCTTTAATGCTAGAGCATCTAGACAATTAGGTGTTTGTGTGTGACCCATTAGGTCCAACTTAGCCACTGACATAAATGGGCTTGGGCCCAATAAGCCCACAACCCATCTAATGACAACACAGAGCACTAGCAATGCTTTGTTGCCCCAGAACTAGTTAGATTAATGATTTGATCATCCTATTAAACATATTTGGTTGCCGTATATATTTCCTTTCGTCTCGGTTACCTTCCCATAAAACCTAGGGTAAGGAAGCGTATCAACCCCTGCGGTTTAGGGTAAGCTTTATATGAAATAGGGAATCTTCAATTTACAGACTCTAAAGGCAGATCATCTCATGATCTCTTTTACTATGCATAGATTCCCGAGTCCCTGTAAATGTCATCCGATTTCTCCGGTTTACAGATAACCTAATCTCTCACAGAGATTTGACGAATTCCTTCAGCTTATCACCCTAGCCCTGTGTTCTTTCAGGACAAGCCCAACAGTATACCTATGAGTCTCCATGTTTCAGGCAGACGAGGTGCACAATCAAAGCATGCCTTCTAGAACACAGTCTAGGTAATAACTTCTGGTCTTAGGAAAGACATACCCAAATATAAAGAGACTACTCTAATGATACTCTCTGTGAGAGTTCCTCATAGAGTCTCTTTGTGGGTCCGTTCAGTGCGAGCTATACCCTTATAGGTCCACCCACGACTTTAGCTAAGACATCTCCATATCTGTAGCACATGAGGTCTATACCTTGTATCCATATACAAATAGATAAGTCGTGCTAGTCTTACCCGAGATTACTGACCCATTCTCAGTATCTCTAGACTAGGAACATAAAATTAGGAATAAACATCTGGTATTCTTGAATCCTCATGATTGTGATCTCATCACAGATACTCAAGAGATACCTATTTTATTCCACGGGGTTTATCAAGTTATTCATAATATATTAACATTAATATCGAGACATAATTATGAAACAAGATAAAGAGTGCTTTTATTTATTTGCGACAATATTAAAAAGGTCTACATCTATGTCCTTATTTAATCATAAGATTGTCTCTAGGACACCCAAATACTAACAAGCTCCCACTTGGCCTAGAGCCAATCAGACCTAAGTCGTATACCCAAAGCCTCATAATGACTATCATGTTTTCTCTGAGAAACAGCCTTTGTCAGAGAATCGGCCAGGTTATCATCTGTGGGAACATAATCCATCTTTACATCCATTCTATCAATGATTTCTCTAATCAGGTGATATCTGCGGAGCACGTGCTTAGATCTTTGATGAGACCTAGGTTCCTTTGACTGCGCAATGGCTCCAGTGTTGTCGCACAGCAACTGTATGGGCTCATCCACGCTTGGAACCACCCTAAGTTCAGATATGAACTTCTTGATCCACACGGCCTCCTTAGCCGCTTCTGAAGCAGCTATGTATTCAGCTTCTGTCGTTGAATCTGCTGTTGTCTCCTGCTTGGAACTCTTCCAAGATACTGCCCCACCATTTAAGGTGAATACGAACCCTGACTGTGACTTGCAGTCATCTTTGTCACTCTGAAAGCTGGCATCAGTGAACCCTTTCACTGTAAGCTCATTAACCCCACCATAGACCAAAAACGCATCCTTAGTTCTTCTCAAGTATTTAAGGATGGTCTTGACTGCCGTCCAGTGACCCTCTCCAGGGTCAGACTGGTATCTGCTCGTAATGCTTAAAGCATATGAGACATCTGGTCTCGTACATATCATGGCATACATGATGGACCCAATAGCCGAAGCGTATGGAATTCCACTCATGCGATCCTTCTCAGGCTGTGACTTAGGACACATAGCCTTTGAAAGATGTATCCCATGACTGACAGGTAGAAAACCCCTTTTCGACCCTTCCATGCTAAACCTTTTTAGCATCTTGTCAATATACGTGGATTGAGATAAACCCAGCAGCCTGTTTGATCTATCTCTATAGATCTTTATACCAAGTATAAAGGCCGCCTCTCCCAAATCCTTCATGGTGAAGCTTTCTGAAAGCCATTCTTTCGTTGTTTGTAATGTGGGGATGTCATTTCCTATAAGCAATATGTCATCTACATAAAGCACTAGGAAGACAACATTACTCCCACTAACCTTCCTATAAACACAAGGTTCATCCTCGTTCTTGATGAAACCGTTACTCCTAACGACCTCATCAAAACGAATATTCCAACTCCTTGATGCTTGCTTTAGCCCATATATCGACCTTTGAAGTTTGCATACCATATGCTCCTGATCTTTGATTACAAAGCCTTCAGGTTGTGTCATGTACACTTCCTCCTTCAAGAACCCATTCAAGAAGGCGGTCTTGACATCCATTTGCCAAATTTCATAGTCGTGATATGCTGCTATTGCAAGCATGATCCTTATAGATTTGATCATGGCAACTGGTGAGAAAGTTTCATCATAGTCAACTCCTTGTCTTTGACGATACCCTTTCGCCACCAACCTAGCTTTGTAGGTCTGAACGTTGCCATCTGCATCAGTCTTTCTTTTAAAGACCCATTTGTTACCAATAGGAACTATTCCTTGCGGTTTAGGAACCAAGGTCCATACCTTGTTTTGATACATCGAATCCATTTCAGATTCCATGGCTTCAAGCCATCTGGAAGAGTCAACATCCTTGACTGCCTCTTCGTAGTTACTTGGTTCATCATCCTCGACGGTTTGCTGATTCTCAATCACAAATCCATACCTCTCAGGTGGATGGATGACCCTCGTAGACCTACGGAGTTGTGTGTTTACTTCTCCATCGGAGAACGTCGCCTGCTGAGCAGACTTGGGTTCCTCAATCTGTTCATGTGGTTCTTGAACTTCTTCAAGATCAATCTTACTCCCACTGGCTCCTTGAGAGATCAAATCCTTCTCAAGGAACTCAGCATTCTTGGATACAAACACTTTGTGTTCATCCATAGAGTAAAAGTAGTATCCTTTAGTACCTTTAGGATACCCCACAAAAAGACATTTAGTACTCTTAGCACTAAGCTTGTCTGATGCCAATGTCTTGACATAAGCTGGCGATCCCCAAACCCTGAGATAACTCAGGTTGGGTCTCTTACCATTCCATATCTCATATGGTGTGGTCTGAACAGATTTAGACGGTACCCTATTTAGAAGGTATGCCGCTGTGTCTAAGGCATATCCCCAAAACGATTTTGGAAGTTGAGTCTCACTCATCATAGACCTTACCATGTCTAACAAGGTCCTGTTTCTCCTTTCGGAGACACCATTTTGGTGTGGTGTGTAAGGAGCAGTAAACTGCGAGAGAATTCCATTCTCTCTCAGATAATCCTGAAATTCATGGCTCAAATATTCACCACCACGATCTGATCGTAATGTCTTAATTATCTTGCCACGCTGTTTCTCTACTTCACTCCTAAACTCTTTGAACTTTTCAAAAGCTTCGGATTTATATCTCATCAGGTACACATACCCAAATCTTGATTTGTCATCCGTAAAGGTAATGAAATAGGAGTATCCTCCTCTAGCCTCAATAGACATTGGGCCACATACATCAGAGTGAATGAGTTCTAATAACTCACTAGCCCTATGACTCTCAAGCCCTTTGGGCGTGTGACGAGTCATTTTCCCAGCTAGACAAGATTCACATTGTCCATAGGATTCCAAATCCAAGGAATCTAGGTATCCATTTGCATGCATCCTAGACAATCTTGTTTCATTTATGTGCCCTAGTCTACAGTGCCAAAGATATGATTGATTATCCATCCTAGGTCGTTTCACATCTATTTTGAGCACTTCAGTTCCCATTTCCAGAACATACAATCCATTTATTAAGGTAGCAGTACCATAAACAATATCATTCATAATGATAGAAAATGTACCATTCTTAATACTGAAAATAAATCCATCTTGTTCTAAACAAGAAATTGAAATAATGTTTCTAGAAATACTTGGAACATAAAGACATTTATTCAAATGCAAAAAAGGCTCGTAGGCAAAATGAGGTCGGCTTCTCCAATAGAATGAGCAGCAACTCTTGCTCCATTACCAACGCGGAGGTCCACCTCGTTCCTCTCCAATCTCCTGGGGCTCCTAAGTACCTGCAACATATTGCAGATGTGAGAACCACAACCGGTATCCAATACCCATGAAGTAGGATTAGCACATGAATAATTTATCTCAATCATGAAAATACCTGAGGTAGAAGCATCACCATGCTTCTTGTCCTTCACACTCTTCAGGTAGTCTGGACAGTTCCTCTTCCAATGGCCTTTCTTGCCACAATGGAAGCACTCAGCATCGCCTTTGTCCTTGGATGCTTTCTTACCCTTCTTGTTGCCCTTCTTCTTCTTGGATTTTCCTTTGGGCTTAAGGGAGTCACCTTTAGCAGGCCCCTTACCCTTACCCTTGGCCTTGCTAGGCCCACCAATCAGAAGAGCTTGTGTCTTATCCTTCTTGATAGACACTTCAGCAGTTGTTAACATACTTAACAACTCAGGCAAGCTCACTTGCATCCCATGCATGTGGTAATTCATGATGAATTGACTAAAGGAAGGTGGAAGTGAGGTGAGCACTAAGTCATTACTTAGTTCGGCATCCATGATAAAGCCTAGATTTCCTAGCTTCTCAATCAGACCGATCATCTTAAGAACATGACTGCCAACAGACATGCTCTCAGACATCCTGCAAGAGAACAATTCTCTTGAGGCCTCATACCTCTCATGCCTGCCTTTAATGTCATACAACTCCTTGAGATGTAAGACAATAGAGGGAGCATCCATATGCTCATGCTGCTTTTGCAGTTCAGGCGACATGGATGCCAACATGATGCAGACAGCCAACACATTGTCATCCATGTGCTGTTTGTGGGCCTCGAAATCAAATTCCGCGAACCCATCTTCCCCTTCCCTAGGAGCTACGGGTAATTCAGCATCTAGGACGTAAGCAATCTTTTCGGCCCTTAGAACAATTCTTAGGTTCCGATACCAGTCCATAAAATTTGGACCGGTCAGCTTGTTCGTATCAAGTATGGAGCGCAGTGACAGTGTATTAGTCATACTAATTAACTGAAAAATGTAAAGATAAAATTAATTAATATTTGGTCATGTAGTAAAAACAAATTATTAAAGACTTTAAATAATTTTGCCCCTCCCACTATTTTATCTAAGTCAATGACCCTTCCTTTTGACTTAGGGTTATTCTACTTTTAGAATTTACCTTAGTGGGATTAAGAATGCGATTATTTATTTTAACCCCCGTCTGAGACCGCAAGATTAATTTAAATAATGGATTGATCTTTATCAATGGTATCTCATACCCTTTCTTAACATTAGGTTGACAACTCCTTGTCACTTAGTGGTGCATCTCATGCAACCAACCTAGCACTATTACCCTAAGCACATAAGCCCGGCTGGGCCTGCAGCTTATGTCTCAGTTAAGCACTAACCAGCACCCCAAGTGTCTTACACTTCTAATACTACTCTTACTCAACGAAACAGTGGGTCCCAACTGGGTTGTAGAGCACCACTATTTAGAGGAGGTTTGAGTAATATTGGTGGTGGGAGGTAATCATGCGCTTAATAATTTTATTCCTTTTAAGGGTTCATTTTATTAAGGGTTTATTAAGTCTCATCAAACGCATTAATATATTATCATGCTAGTCGTAACCTATGTCATACATCTAACGGTTTAAACTAGTCGCAATTGGACTTGCATAATAATCATACAAACGCGATTTAGTCCAACTCATGCATACTAGACGTCATAAGCCATAAAGCATACATATCGCGATACTCTATCTCATGCATACTAGTCGTATAATAACATACATGCAAATAAAACAGTTTTATTTTGAGATAGTCATGGTGCTCGCTCTTTTGTCCATCTTGCTTCTCAAGCCTCGGCTTCTTGTCGTCTATACGCCACTAGCCTAATTTCTCTAATTACAATTAAAGAAACTCCAAAACATCTTGGAGGGACAAAATTTAAAATACAAAATTTAAATTACAAAATTTGAAATTCAAATTACATCTCTTTTAAAAGAGCCCAAAATTACACATTAATTTAAAATTTGAAATTTCAAATTCCGGGCACCATGACCATCCCCTTCCTCTTTTGCACCTGAAATGTTAGACAACTCACAAGTACAAAATATTATCACATAATATATATTTTTCACGTATGTCTTGATATTTAACAATTAATTATCAAAACATATTTAAAATTTAAAACTTTTCTTAATTTTTCAATTGGCCGAATTATATAACAATTAATATAATTCTAATTTTGTTGACTCTTTCTCAAAGAACACAAAATTAAATCATGAATATAGCCATCAACACTTAATGGCCGAACCATATACTCATGTATATGAGATTAATTTTCGAAAAAATTTTAAAAACGAAAACTTTAACCGTTTAAAGTATTGCATGCATTCATAAAAAACAATCTTTCATGGAGAAAAAAAATAAGAAAACAATCAAGGTGTTCAAAACACCTTTCATCAAGATCATGCTTTAGGAAACATCCACCCTTCAAAAAGGTGCTTCCTTTTCAAAACTTTTATAAAGAAAAAGAAATGAATATGAATGTGAAAGCTTCATAATGATCTTATGAGAGAGGAGAGAGGCTAGGAGAAAAATAGGAACATGGCATTGAAGCCTATTCTCTCCTCTAACATGCCACTTGTGAAGCTTTCACATAAACTTTTTCAAACACTTTCACCTAGCCTCCATCTTCACACATAAGCGCCTAGCAAGCCTGTAAATTGATCAATGGCTTCATAAAAGTTCTTGCAAGACTTTGGAAACTTTAAAGAGATTTTAACCCTTCAGACCGGCCTTGAATCTGGTGATTTTAACATCATGCTTTCCTAAAGCATGATCTTGATGTGCATGTATATTCCGCAAAGAAAAATTTTGTTTTTCCCTCTTGCATGCATCGGCCTTCAAGGCCATTTCGAACTTTCAAGTGGTATCAGAGCCCGGTTGCTTTACCATCGACGGGTGATGGTACCTTGTTTGTGATCATATTTAATTTTTTATGAATGGATTCTAATTTACAATACTTTAAACGGTTAAAGTTTTCGTTTTTATGAACATGTTATTTCGAATGCCATGTTCATGCATCCATTCATATTCATGGTTGTCTTTTTCTTTATAAAAGTTTTAAAAGGAAGCACCTTTTTGAAGGGTGGAGTTCGACCATGAAAGGTGTTTTGAACACCTTGATTGTTTTCTTTTTTTTTTCTCCATGAATTGTTTCATGAGCATGCAATAAAATTTTTCGAAAATTAATCTCATATACATGAGTATATGGTTCGGCCATTAAGTGTTGATGGCTATATGCATGATTTAATTTTGTGTTCTTTGAGAAAGAGTCAACAAAATTAGAATTATATTAATTGTTATATAATTCGGCCAATTGAAAAATTAAGAAAAGTTTTAAATTTTAAATATGTTTTGATAATTAATTGTTAAATATCAAGACATACGTGAAAAATATATATTATGTGATAATATTTTGTACTTGTGAGTTGTCTAACATTTCAGGTGCAAAAGAGGAAGGGGATGGTCATGGTGCCCGGAATTTGAAATTTCAAATTTTAAATTAATGTGTAATTTTGGGCTCTTTTAAAAGAGATGTAATTTGAATTTCAAATTTTGTAATTTAAATTTTGTATTTTAAATTTTGTCCCTCCAAGATGTTTTGGAGTTTCTTTAATTGTAATTAGAGAAATTAGGCTAGTGGCGTATAGACGACAAGAAGCCGAGGCTTGAGAAGCAAGATGGACAAAAGAGCGAGCACCATGACTATCTCAAAATAAAACTGTTTTATTTGCATGTATGTTATTATACGACTAGTATGCATGAGATAGAGTATCGCGATATGTATGCTTTATGGCTTATGACGTCTAGTATGCATGAGTTGGACTAAATCGCGTTTGTATGATTATTATGCAAGTCCAATTGCGACTAGTTTAAACCGTTAGATGTATGACATAGGTTACGACTAGCATGATAATATATTAATGCGTTTGATGAGACTTAATAAACCCTTAATAAAATGAACCCTTAAAAGGAATAAAATTATTGAGCGCATGATTACCTCCCACCACCAATATTACTCAAACCTCCTCTAAATAGTGGTGCTCTACAACCCAGTTGGGACCCACTGTTTCGTTGAGTAAGAGTAGTATTAGAAGTGTAAGACACTTGGGGTGCTGGTTAGTGCTTAACTGAGACATGAGCTGCAGGCTCAGCCGGGCTTATGTGCTTAGGGTAATAGTGCTAGGTTGGTTGCATGAGATGCACCACTAAGTGACAAGGAGTTGTCAACCTAATGTTAAGAAAGGGTATAAGATACCATTGATAAAGATCAATCCATTATTTAAATTAATCTTGCGGTCTCAGACGGGGGTTAAAATAAATAATCGCATTCTTAATCCCACTAAGGTAAATTCTAAAAGTAGAATAACCCTAAGTCAAAAGGAAGGGTCATTGCTTAGATAAAATAGTGGGAGGGGCAAAATTATTTAAAGTCTTTAATAATTTGTTTTTACTACATGACCAAATATTAATTAATTTTATCTTTACATTTTTCAGTTAATTAGTATGACTAATACACTGTCACTGCGCTCCATACTTGATACGAACAAGCTGACCGGTCCAAATTTTATGGACTGGTATCGGAACCTAAGAATTGTTCTAAGGGCCGAAAAGATTGCTTACGTCCTAGATGCTGAATTACCCGTAGCTCCTAGGGAAGGGGAAGATGGGTTCGCGGAATTTGATTTCGAGGCCCACAAACAGCACATGGATGACAATGTGTTGGCTGTCTGCATCATGTTGGCATCCATGTCGCCTGAACTGCAAAAGCAGCATGAGCATATGGATGCTCCCTCTATTGTCTTACATCTCAAGGAGTTGTATGACATTAAAGGCAGGCATGAGAGGTATGAGGCCTCAAGAGAATTGTTCTCTTGCAGGATGTCTGAGAGCACTGTTGGCAGTCATGTTCTTAAGATGATCGGTCTGATTGAGAAGCTAGGAAATCTAGGCTTTATCATGGATGCCGAACTAAGTAATGACTTAGTGCTCACCTCACTTCCACCTTCCTTTAGTCAATTCATCATGAATTACCACATGCATGGGATGCAAGTGAGCTTGCCTGAGTTGTTAAGTATGTTAACAACTGCTGAAGTGTCTATCAAGAAGGATAAGACACAAGCTCTTCTGATTGGTGGGCCTAGCAAGGCCAAGGGTAAGGGTAAGGGGCCTGCTAAAGGTGACTCCCTTAAGCCCAAAGGAAAATCCAAGAAGAAGAAGGGCAACAAGAAGGGTAAGAAAGCATCCAAGGACAAAGGCGATGCTGAGTGCTTCCATTGTGGCAAGAAAGGCCATTGGAAGAGGAACTGTCCAGACTACCTGAAGAGTGTGAAGGACAAGAAGCATGGTGATGCTTCTACCTCAGGTATTTTCATGATTGAGATAAATTATTCATGTGCTAATCCTACTTCATGGGTATTGGATACCGGTTGTGGTTCTCACATCTGCAATATGTTGCAGGCACTTAGGAGCCCCAGGAGATTGGAGAGGAACGAGGTGGACCTCCGCGTTGGAAATGGAGCAAGAGTTGCTGCTCATTCTATTGGAGAAGCCGACCTCATTTTGCCTACGGGCCTTATTTTGCATTTGAATAAATGTCTTTATGTTCCAAGTATTTCTAGAAACATTATTTCAATTTCTTGTTTGGAACAAGATGGTTTTATTTTCAGTATTAAGAATGGTACATTTTCTATCATTATGAATGATATTGTTTATGGTACTGCTACCTTAATAAATGGATTGTATGTTCTGGAAATGGGAACTGAAGTGCTCAAAATAGATGTGAAACGACCTAGGATGGATAATCAATCATATCTTTGGCACTGTAGACTAGGGCACATAAATGAAACAAGATTGTCTAGGATGCATGCAAATGGATACCTAGATTCCTTGGATTTGGAATCCTATGGACAATGTGAATCTTGTCTAGCTGGGAAAATGACTCGTCACACGCCCAAAGGGCTTGAGAGTCATAGGGCTAGTGAGTTATTAGAACTCATTCACTCTGATGTATGTGGCCCAATGTCTATTGAGGCTAGAGGAGGATACTCCTATTTCATTACCTTTACGGATGACAAATCAAGATTTGGGTATGTGTACCTGATGAGATATAAATCCGAAGCTTTTGAAAAGTTCAAAGAGTTTAGGAGTGAAGTAGAGAAACAGCGTGGCAAGATAATTAAGACATTACGATCAGATCGTGGTGGTGAATATTTGAGCCATGAATTTCAGGATTATCTGAGAGAGAATGGAATTCTCTCGCAGTTTACTGCTCCTTACACACCACACCAAAATGGTGTCTCCGAAAGGAGAAACAGGACCTTGTTAGACATGGTAAGGTCTATGATGAGTGAGACTCAACTTCCAAAATCGTTTTGGGGATATGCCTTAGACACAGCGGCATACCTTCTAAATAGGGTACCGTCTAAATCTGTTCAGACCACACCATATGAGATATGGAATGGTAAGAGACCCAACCTGAGTTATCTCAGGGTTTGGGGATCGCCTGCTTATGTCAAGACATTGGCATCAGACAAGCTTAGTGCTAAGAGTACTAAATGTCTTTTTGTGGGGTATCCTAAAGGTACTAAAGGATACTACTTTTACTCTATGGATGAACACAAAGTGTTTGTATCCAAGAATGCTGAGTTCCTTGAGAAGGATTTGATCTCTCAAGGAGCCAGTGGGAGTAAGATTGATCTTGAAGAAGTTCAAGAACCACGTGAACAGATTGAGGAACCCAAGTCTGCTCAGCAGGCGACGTTCTCCGATGGAGAAGTAAACACACAACTCCGTAGGTCTACGAGGGTCATCCATCCACCTGAGAGGTATGGATTTGTGATTGAGAATCAGCAAACCGTCGAGGATGATGAACCAAGTAACTACGAAGAGGCAGTCAAGGATGTTGACTCTTCTAGATGGCTTGAAGCCATGGAATCTGAAATGGATTCGATGTATCAAAACAAGGTATGGACCTTGGTTCCAAAACCGCAAGGAATAGTTCCTATTGGTAACAAATGGGTCTTTAAAAGAAAGACTGATGCAGATGGCAACGTTCAGACCTACAAAGCTAGGTTGGTTGCGAAAGGGTATCGTCAAAGACAAGGAGTTGACTATGATGAGACTTTCTCACCTGTTGCCATGATCAAATCTATTAGGATCATGCTTGCAATAGCGGCATATCACGACTATGAAATTTGGCAAATGGATGTCAAGACCGCCTTCTTGAATGGGTTCTTGAAGGAGGAAGTGTACATGACACAACCTGAAGGCTTTGTAATCAAAGATCAGGAGCATATGGTATGCAAACTTCAAAGGTCGATATATGGGCTAAAGCAAGCATCAAGGAGTTGGAATATTCGTTTTGATGAGGTCGTTAGGAGTAACGGTTTCATCAAGAACGAGGATGAACCTTGTGTTTATAGGAAGGTTAGTGGGAGTAATGTTGTCTTCCTAGTGCTTTATGTAGATGACATATTGCTTATAGGAAATGACATCCCCACATTACAAACAACGAAAGAATGGCTTTCAGAAAGCTTCACCATGAAGGATTTGGGAGAGGCGGCCTTTATACTTGGTATAAAGATCTATAGAGATAGATCAAACAGGCTGCTGGGTTTATCTCAATCCACGTATATTGACAAGATGCTAAAAAGGTTTAGCATGGAAGGGTCGAAAAGGGGTTTTCTACCTGTCAGTCATGGGATACATCTTTCAAAGGCTATGTGTCCTAAGTCACAGCCTGAGAAGGATCGCATGAGTGGAATTCCATACGCTTCGGCTATTGGGTCCATCATGTATGCCATGATATGTACGAGACCAGATGTCTCATATGCTTTAAGCATTACGAGCAGATACCAGTCTGACCCTGGAGAGGGTCACTGGACGGCAGTCAAGACCATCCTTAAATACTTGAGAAGAACTAAGGATGCGTTTTTGGTCTATGGTGGGGTTAATGAGCTTACAGTGAAAGGGTTCACTGATGCCAGCTTTCAGAGTGACAAAGATGACTGCAAGTCACAGTCAGGGTTCGTATTCACCTTAAATGGTGGGGCAGTATCTTGGAAGAGTTCCAAGCAGGAGACAACAGCAGATTCAACGACAGAAGCTGAATACATAGCTGCTTCAGAAGCGGCTAAGGAGGCCGTGTGGATCAAGAAGTTCATATCTGAACTTAGGGTGGTTCCAAGCGTGGATGAGCCCATACAGTTGCTGTGCGACAACACTGGAGCCATTGCGCAGTCAAAGGAACCTAGGTCTCATCAAAGATCTAAGCACGTGCTCCGCAGATATCACCTGATTAGAGAAATCATTGATAGAATGGATGTAAAGATGGATTATGTTCCCACAGATGATAACCTGGCCGATTCTCTGACAAAGGCTGTTTCAGAGAAAACATGATAGTCATTATGAGGCTTTGGGTATACGACTTAGGTCTGATTGGCTCTAGGCCAAGTGGGAGCTTGTTAGTATTTGGGTGTCCTAGAGACAATCTTATGATTAAATAAGGACAGAGATGTAGACCTTTTTAATATTGTTGCAAATAAATAAAAGCACTCTTTATCTTGTCTCATAATTCTGTCTCGATATTAATGTTAATATATTATGAATAACTTGATAAACCCCGTGGAATAAAATAGGTATCTCTTGAGTATCTGTGATGAGATCACAATCATGAGGATTCAAGAATACCGGATGTTTATTCCTAATTTTATGTTCCTAGTCTAGAGATACTGAGAATGGGGTCAGTAATCTCGGGTAAGACTAGCACGACTTATCTACTTGTATATGGATACAAGGTATAGACCTCATGTGCTACAGATATGGAGATGTCTTAGCTAAAGTCGTGGGTGGACCTATAAGGGTATAGCTCGCACTGAACGGACCCACAAAGAGACTCTATGAGGAAATCTCACAGATAGTATCATTAGAGTAGTCTCTTCATATTTGGGTATGTCTTTCCTTAGACCAAAAGTTATCACTTAGACTGTGTTCTAGAAGGCATGCTTTGACTGTATACCTCGTCTGCCTGAAACATGGAGACTCCTAGGTATGCTCTTGGGCTTGTCCTGATAGGGCACAGGGCTAGGGTGATAAGCTGAAGGAATTCGTCAAATCTCTGTGAGAGATTAGGTTATCCTTAAACCGGAGAAATCAGGATGACATTTACAGTGACTCGGGAATCTATGCATAGTAAAAGAGATCATAAGATGATCCGCCTTTAGAGTCAGTAAATTGAAGACTCCTTATTTCATATAAAGCTAACCCTAAACCGCAAGGGTTGATGCGTTTCCTTACCCTAGGTTTTATGGGAAGGTAACCGAGACGAAGGGACAAACATACGGCAACCAAATATGTTTAATAGGATGATCAAATCATTAATCTAACTAGTTCTGGGGCAACAAAGCATTGCTAGTGCTCTGTGTTGTCATTAGATGGGTTGTGGGCTTATTGGGCCCAAGCCCATTTATGTCAGTGGCTAAGTTGGACCTAATGGGTCACACACAAACACCTAATTGTCTAGATGCTCTAGCATTAAAGATATTGGGCCTAATAATAGTTATTAGCCCAAGAAGTTGTTTGGAACTCCACCTAAAGGGGTGGAGGGCGCATGGATCATTGTAATGGGCTTGGATAGTCCAAGACATTACTAATTAATTTAATTAGTTAAATTAATTATCAAACATTTAAATTTTGAATTTTGGAATTCGAAATTTGAATTTTGAAATTTTGAATTTTGAATTTGATTTTCGAAATTCGAATTTTGAATTTGAAATTTGAAATTTGAAATTTGAATTTTGAATTAGAATTTTGAAATTTGAATTTTGAAATTTGATCTTTGAACTTTGAATTTGAATTTTGAATTTGAATTTTTGAACATTTGAATTTGAATATTTGAATGTTTGAATTCAAATATTTGAATTCGAATTTGAATTGCCTATGAAAGGTTGTTTCATAACAATAGGATAAGATGAGATCTTGTTGGAACAAATCACTAGTATCATGAGAGAATCTTTTGGACATAATCCAAGGCTATATATGGCGCTGATTTGGGCTGTTGGTGAACAAGATTTGCTCATCAAAATCAGCTCCAGAAGATTCAGTCAGTTGGGAGAAAATCTGAGTGAGTTGATTCAAATTTGAATGCAACTACTTAGATGTATCTGGTCACCTTTTTGGGCTATATGGGGCGCACCATATAGCTGATCTTATGAAGATTTCTGATCAGAATTTTGAATAGGTTTTGAACCAATTCTCAAGAGAATATTCCAGGAGCCTATTAGCAATTTTTGAAATTAAACAGCTCCACTTCTCTCTCTCCAATTCTGCGCCTAATGATCAGATTTTTGGGAGAAAAATATGATTGGTATTTTATTTTAAATACTCTCCTCTTATGCACCTTAGTGGTTAGTTGTTCCTCCAAGGGGTTATTTCTGAAAAGCCTAGCCTATTCTCTCTTCTCTCCTGCGCCACTTGTGAAGCTTTCACATTGAGAGCTTCATTCTTTCAAACACTTTCACCTAGCCTCCATCTTCATACATAGAGCGCCTAGCAAGCCTCTTTGTGGTGATCATCCGGTGGCTTCACAAGAAGGAGTTCTTGCACCTAGACGAGTGGGTGGTGTGGATCAACGTTAGAGGGTCTGAACCCTTCAGACCTGCCTTGATCATCTGGTGATTTCACGAACAAGGTAACATCATGCTTTCCTAAAGCATGATCTTGATGTGCATGTATATTCCGCAAAGAAATTTTTTTTTTCCCTCTTGCATGCATCGGCCTTCAAGGCCATTTCGAACTTTCACAGCATGTAAGTAGCGAACATCAACTTCTGCGGATCTGTGCACTGCATGACCCGAAATATCTTGTCCAACGCCTGAAGCCAACGTGCCGCAGCAACAGGATCAAAGGATCCATCAAAGGCAGGTGGCTTATGCTTACGAAAAGCATTCAGCCGGTGGTCGATCTCATCACGATCCTCAACAAAAATAGGGACGGTCTGCATGGCCCTCGTAAGGTGACTGCCATCTCCCATCTGACTCTGAGAGTCATTTTGCAGACTGGGTGGAGGTGGTGGTGGGGGTGGTGGCGGCGGTGGAGGTGGGGGCGGTGGAACATGACCAACATCAGGGCTATTCCTCATCTCCTCCAACATGACTCTAAACATCATCATGTTCGCCAGACGGTTGGCTTCTAACACGTCCTCAGTGGCCTTCCTGTTCGCCTCTCTGACGGTGTCTAGCATGGCCTGGTTTGCCATTCTTATGGCCTCCTGGTCGGCTAGTCGGGCCGCCTGCATCTCAGCCAATGCAGCCAGGACAGGATCGGGCTGATCCTCCGAAGTCTCGCGGTTTCTCCTGGGTCTTACCATGACTCTGCACAAGTCACACAAATTATGAGTTGATCAGGCCCACGCAATGTGGTCACATATGCATTATCATAATAATACTCGACGGAGTAAACACACAAAACAGACACAACCAAACATCCTAATCATTGCAATACATACAGGATTTTCCCTAGAACCGTTGCTCTGATACCATAAAATGTAACACCCCGTGTATACTCGGAATATTAACATTACATCGTATTAAGCGGTGCTTAATTAAAAATGCGGAATATTCTTTTTCTTTTCAATTATGACTTCATTATCAATTACCAACTTGATTACTTAATCAATTTCATAAAATATCGCCTATATGTAAATTGCAATAAGACATCTACTGAAATACCTCAATATATAAATGAAGTGTGTATCTAAATCACGACATTACATCTCGTAATCCGGACAATATCCTGATACATTATTACAACTCCAAAGACTCAAGACATAATCAAGACATAACAATACTATGTGTCATGGACAATCCCCATGCTCACCAAATAAACATAGTAAACAACCAGTCTCAACATAAAACTCCATAAACATAACTGAAGCTATAAGCATATAAACAACATGCAAATCCAACATCCAATCATGGCAGCATAATATAACAACAATCTAACTCAGCTCCGGCCTCCTGCCGCCTGAGGTCTCAACATTACCTGACCCTGAAATAAGCATTCCCCAAACGTGGGGTGAGATCTCTAAACAAGAAATCTCAGTAAGACAAGGGGTCCTCAAGGATCTTCCACCCCAAGCTCACTTACATGTGCAATATAAGTTCAAAAAGCATTTATATCATTATCAGTTCCAAAACTATGTAGTGCAACAGATATCTATGGCATGTGTGTAATCAGTATCTACTGGCCAGAGAAATTTAGGAATACGTCTATTCCCTACATGTAGTACAAGGAACACCGCTTGCACCTCACCCACAGCCTCACCCTCTTGTATGTTCTACATACTCAGGCTTACCGCATAGGTGGAACACCTCCATGCATATCAACAAGGCACTAACGTACAATAGCTCAACAACATTTCCAAAACATCAAAAGCATGTAACATAGTATGCATATAACCATATCCCCATGGGACATGGTGGAACCACAACATGGCTAAACCGAGGACACGAAAGCTTACCTCTAAGCTAGCTATTAAGTCCAATCACAGCAAATCACAATCTGATATGGACCAAATATAAATCAATAAACATGTACCACATGCATACAAATTAAAGACAACGCCTTTTCATTACGTTTTAATGTCTTAAAGCTTCTAACAAAGCCAGAAGCCCTTAATCACATGATTCTGGCTTAATCCATTAAATACAGAAGTTCAACTTCATCAATCTAGGGTCCACAAACCCCCAATAGCCTACTGTACACACAGCACAACTACTGTACACACAGCACAACTACGAGCCGAACAACGGCGGCGCGCTTGGTGGAGTAGTATTTTGGAGGGAAGCAAAGTTTCGGTTTGAATAATCTAGAAGGAAGCAACGAATAGGGCCAGGGGTATGTTGGACAAAATATTTATAAAATAAAATTATTTTTCACATACAAGTACGAGCCTAGCCGGCCGGACAGTGGCGGCGGTGCGCTTGGTTGAGGGGTATTTTGGAAGGAAGCAATGTTTTGGTTTGAATAATTTGGAGGGAAGCAATGGATAAGGACAAATATATTTTGGACAAAAAAATAATAAAATAATTTAATAAAAAATTATTTTTAACTCACAAGTACGACCAAAGCTGAGACAATCGGACGGTGGCGGCGGCGCGCTTGGTGGATGGGAATTTTGGAGGGAAGCAATGTTTGGGTTTGAATAATCTGGAGGGAAGCAACAGATAGAGACAAGTTTATTTTGGACAAAATATAATAAAATAATTTAATAAAAAATTATTTTTAACTCACAAGTACGGCGAGAGCTGAGACAGTCGGACGGCGGTGGCTGCGCACTTGGTGGCGGAGAATTTTGGAGGAAAGCAATGTTTGGGTTTGAATAATCTGGAGGGAAGCAATCTTTCGGTTTGAATAATCTGGAGGGAAGCAACGGATAGGGACAGGGGTATTTTGGAAAAAAAAGTGATAAAATAATTTAATAAAAAATTATTTTTATCACACAAGTACGAGCCGAGCCATGTTTCAGATTGATAATTTTGAGGGAAGCAATGTTATGGTTTGAATAATCTGGAGGGAAGTAATTTTTCGGTTTGGATAATCTGGAGGGAAACAACAGATAGGGACAGGTGTATTTTGGACAATAAATAATAAAATAATTTATTAAAAAATTATTTTTAACTCACAACTCTAACCCGAGCTGAGACAGTTGGACGGTGGTGGCAGCGCGCTTGGTGGACGGGTATTTTGGAGGGAAGCAATGTTTGGGTTTGAATAATCTAGAGGTTGAATAATCTAGAGGGAAGCAATGTTTCAGTTTGAATAATCTGGAGGGAAGCAACAGATAGGGACAGGGGTATTTTGGACAAAAAATTAATAAAATAATTTAATAAAATAATATTTTTAACTCACAAGTAAGAGTCGAACCGTGATGGCCGGACGGCGGCGACGACGCGCTTGATGGAAGGTTATTTTCGATGGAAGCAATGTTTTGGTTTCAATAAATTTGAGGGAAACAATGTTTCGGTTTGAATAATCTGAAGGGAAGGAACAGAAAGGGACATTAATAAAGTAATTTAATAAAAAATTATTTTTAACTCACAAGTACGAGCCGAGATGGCCAGCAGCTGCGGCAGCGCGCTTGGTGAAGGGGTATTTTGGAGGGAAGCAATGTTGCGGTTTGAATAATTTGGAGGGAAGCTATGTTATGGTTTGAGTAATGTGGAGGGAAGCAATTTTTCAGTTTGAATAATCTGGAGGAAAGAACTGGATAGGGAATGGGGTAATTTGGTCAAAAATTATTAAATTAATTTAATAAAAAAATTTAAAATAATTTAATAATTTTTTTTTTTGACAAACAAGTACAAGCCGAGACGGTCGGATGGCAGCGGCGGCGCCGCGCTTGGTGTGGGGTTTTTTCATAGTTAAGCGTGCTTGACTTGGAGGGAAGCAATGTTTCGGTTTGAATAATTTGGTGGGAAACAGTGTTACTGTTTGAATAATCTGGAGGGAAGCGATGTTTCAGTTTGAATAATCTGGAGGGAAGCAACAGATAGGGACAGGGATATTTTGGATAAAAAATTAATAAAATAATTTAATAAAAAATTATTTTTAACTCACAAGTACGAGCCGAGACGGCCGAGCGGCGACAGCGGCGCTTTTGGAGGAGGGGTATTTTGGAGGGAAGCAATCTCCGGTTTTGAATAATCTGGAGGAAAACAATGTTTCGGTTTGAATAATCTGGAGGGAAGCAACGGATAGGGACATGAGAATTTTGGACAAAAAATTAATAAAATAATTTAATAAAAAATTATTTTTAACACACAAGTACGACCCAAACCTAGACGGCCGGACGGCGGTGGCGGCGCGCTTGGTCGAAGGTATTTTGGAGGGGAGCAATATTTCGATTTGAATAATCTGGAGGGAAGCAATGTTATGGTTTGAATGAACAGAAGGGAAACAACGGATAAGGACAGGGGTATTTTGAACAAAAAATTAATAAAATAATGTAATAAAGAATAATTTTTAACATACAAGAACAAGCCGAGACGGCCGGACAGCGGCAACAGTGTTCTTGGTGGAGAGGTATTTTGGAGGGAAGCAATGTTTTGGTTTGAATAATCTTAAGGGAAACAATATTTTAGTTTTAATAATCTGTAGGGAAGCAATATTTCGGTTTGAATAATCTGTAGAGAAGCAACGGATAGGGACAGGGGTATTTCTGACAAAAAATAAATAAAATAGTTTAATAAAAAAAAAATTAACTCTCAAGTATGAACCGAGACGGTCGGACGGCGGCGTCGGCAATTTTGGTGAAGGGGTATTTTGGAGGGAAGCAATCTTCGGGTTTGAATAATCTGGAAGGAAACAATGTTTTGGTTTGAATAATCTGAAGGGAAGCAATGTTATGGTTTGAATAATCTGGAAGGAAGCTATGTTTCGGTTTGAATAATCTGGAGGGAAGCAACGGATAAGGACAGGGGTATTTTGGACAAAAAAGTAATAAAATGATTTAATAAAAATTATTTTAAACACACAAGTACGACCCGAACTGGCCAAACAACGGCGGCAGCTCGCTTAGTGGAGGGGTATTTTGGAGGGAAGCAAAGTTTCGGTTTGAATAATCTGGAAGGAAGCAACGGATAGGGCCAGGGGTATGTTGGACAAAAAATTAATAAATTTTTTTTATTAAATTATTTTTCACACACAAGTACGAGCTGAGCCGGCAGGACAGTGACGGCTGTGCGCTTGGTTGAGGGGTATTTTGGAAGGAAGCAATGTTTCGGTTTGACTAATTTGTAGGGAAGCAATGTTATGGTTTGAATAATCTGGATGGAAGCAATGTTTTGGTTTGAATAATCTAGAAGGAAGCAACGGATAGGGACAGATGTATTTTGGACAAAAAAATAATAAAATAATTTAATAAAAACTTATTTTTAACTCGCAAGTACGATGATGTGCCTCTGGAAAGTGTGGTTTTTCCATGTTAAAATTGATAAGAATTGGGTCATAAGAGAGCAATTTAAATGCATATTTGCTATTTATATTGATTCTTTCTATATCAATAATATTTACCTTTTGGTTGTGTTTTTACAAGAAAAAGAGGAGTGAAAATTACAAATTACAGAAAGCCTGTTGACGCGACTCCACACATAGGAAATTTCACCGGGTGCTGCGCAGGCCAAATACCAGAGAATTGGCGCTAGTTGGCGCAAACTAGCGCCACACATATTGACCACCTTCATTATGGCGCCACTAGGCGCCCAAAAGTAAGTAAATGGCGCCTAGTGGCGCCCAAAGACAAGTAAATGGTGCCAATTGGCGCCCAACAATACAAAGGGTGGCGCCAGTTGGCGCCGATCCACGCAATCAGGTCCGACTTTTGGTATTCGAGGCAGCAACTCCGCGCGAAGTAGCGCCACACCGGCGCCAGATGGCGCCGGGTTGCGGGAAATTGTACCGTGATGCTATGAGGGTATTTTTGGAAGAAGGAAAAGAGTCCTATAAATAGGATCTTTTTGACAGAATTAGGGATTCATACCTATTTCTTCAGAAGGAGACCAACGGCAGAGCTCAGGAGGATTCTTCCACAGTTCTTCTTCTTCTCTTTTCTCTGTAATTTTATGCTTGTGAATATTGGATTAGTTTTAGCCATGATTATGTTTGGCTAGTTTTCCTTCATTGTGGGTAAGGTCACAAACCCTATGTGAACCTTTTGTTTAGTTGTGGATTGGTTTACTTTTCGCTCTTTAATTTAATTGATTTATGCCTACTCTGTGCGTATTGCTTATCGTTTATATTAAATCTGATCAGTTTAGTAGTGAATGATAATCTGAGGGTTAGAACCCTAGATAGGAATATTGGGGTTTTGGTCCAGAAAGGGGGTAGGATAATAATTAACATGCGTGCTAAGAATAGACGCATTCTTGATTACAAACGTTTAATTTATCTGTGTAATGCTTGATCTCAATTGAAACATTGCAAGGAATTGGGGTTTTAATTGTGATTAAAGGGCTAAATTTGCAAGGAATTGGGGTTTAGCTAATAATTGTTTGGATGATAAATTGTTTGATTGTTTATTTTAATTGAGCAATGTGAATCAATCCATAGTGAAAAGAGGGGATCATAGGGCGAGTGTACTTACCTGCAATATCTCTCATATTTTTATCCAAATCATTTTGCATCATTCTCTTATTTTTAAAATCCAAAAATACGTCTTTGTCTTTAATTTCTATTGTTCTTCAAATCACTTGGGTTTTATATTTTGAAAGGACGTTTATAAGATATTCGCTCACAATCCATGTGGAGACGATAACTTACTTATCACTTTATTACTTGAACGATCGGTACACTTGCCGGATTGTATCATACGACCAAAGCCTAGACGGACGAACGACGGTGGCGGCGCGCTTGGTCGAGGGGTATTTTGGAGGGGAGCAATATTTCGGTTTGAATAATCTGGAGGGAAGCAATGTTATGGTTTTAATGAACAGAAGGGAAACGACGGATAGGGACAGGGGTATTTTGGAAAAAAAATTAATAAAATAATTTAATAAAAAATTATATTTAACACACAAGAACCAGCCGAGACGGCCGGACAGCGGCAGTAGTGTTCTTGGTGGAGAGGTATTTTTGAGGGAAGCAATGTTTTGGTTTGAATAATCTTAAGGGAAACAATGTTTTAGTTTTAATAATCTGTAGGGAAGCAATATTTCGGTTTGAATAATCTGGAGAGAAGCAACGGATAGGGACAGGGGTATTTCTGACAAAATTAATAAAATAGTTTAATAAAAAAAAATTAACTCTTAAGTATGAACCGAGACGGTCGGACGGCGGCGGCGGCAATTTTGGTGGAGGGGTATTTTGGAGGGAAGCAATCTTCGGGTTTGAATAATCTGGAAGGAAACAATGTTTTGGTTTGAATAATCTGAAGGGAAGCAATGTTATGGTTTGAATAATCTGGAAGGAAGCTATGTTTCGGTTTGAACAATCTGGAGTGAAGCAACGGATAAGGACAAGGGTATTTTGGACAAAAAGTAATAAAATAATTTAATAAAAAATTATTTTAAACACACGAGTACGAGCCGAACCGGCCGAACAACGGCGGCAGCGCGCTTAGTGGAGGGGTATTTTGGAGGGAAGCAAAGTTTCAGTTTGAATAATCTGGAAAGAAGCAACGGATAAGGCCAGGGGAATGTTGGACAAAAAATTAATAAAATAATTTAATAAAAAATTATTTTTCACATACAAGTACGAGCTTATCCGGCAAGACAGTGGCAGCGGTGCGCTTGGTTGAGGGGTATTTTGGAAGGAAGCAATGTTTCGGTTTGACTAATTTGTAAGGAAGCAATGTTATGGTTTGAATAATCTGGATGGAAGCAATGTTATGGTTTGAATAATCTGGAAGGAAGCAACGGATAGGGACAGATGTATTTTGGACAAAAATAAATAAATAATTTAATAAAAACTTATTTTTAACTCACAAGTACGACCCAAGCCTAGACGGCCGGGCGGCGGTGGCGGCGTGCTTGGTCTAGGGGTATTTTGGAGGGGAGCAAAATTTTGGTTTGAATAATCTGGAGGGAAGCAATGTTATGGTTTTAATCAACATAAGGGAAACAACGGATAGGGACAGGGGTATTTTGGAAAAAAAATTAATAAAATAATTTATTAAAAAATTATTTTTAACACACAAAAGCGACCTGAGACGGCCGGACAGCGGCAGCAGTGTTCTTGGTGGAGAGGTATTTTGGAGGGAAGCAATATTTCGGTTTGAATAATCTGGAGATAAGCAACAGATAGGGACAGGGGTATTTTTGACAAAAATTAATAAAATAGTTTAATAAATTTTTTTTTAACTCTCAAGTTTGAACCGAGACGGTCGGACGGCGGCGGCGGCAATTTTGGTGGATGGGTATTTTGGAGGGAAGCAATCTTCGGGTTTGAATAATCTGGAAGGAAATAATGTTTTGGTTGGAATAATCTGAACGGAAGCAACAGATAGGGATAGATGTATTTTGGACAAAACAAATAATAAAATAATTTAATAGAAACTTATTTTTAACTCCCAAGTACGACCCAAGCCTAGACGGCCGGACGACGGTGGCGTCGCGCTTGGTTGAGGGGTATTTTGGAAGGGAGCAATATTTCGGTTTGAATAATCTGGAGGGAAGCAATGTTATGGTTTTAATGAACAGAAGGGAAACAACGGATAGGGACAGGGGTATTTTGGAAAAAAAATTAATAAAATAATTTTTTATTAAATTATTTTTAACACACAAGAACGAGCCGAGACAGCCGGACAGCGGCAGCAGTGTTCTTGGTGGAGAGGTATTTTGGAGGGAAGCAATGTTTTGGTTTGAAGAATCTTAAGGGAAACAATGTTTTAGTTTTAATAATCTGTAGGGAAGCAATATTTCGGTTTGAATAATCTGGAGAGAAGCAACGTATAGGGACAGGGGTATTTCTGACAAAAAATTAATAAAATAGTTTAATAAAAAAAATTTAACTCTCAAGTATGAACCGAGACGGTCGGACGGCGGCGGCGGCAATTTTGGTGGAGGGGTATTTTGGAGGGAAGCAATCTTCGGGTTTGAATAATCTGGAAGGAAACAATGTTTAGGTTTGAATAATCTGAAGGGAGGCAATGTTATGGTTTGAATACTCTGGAAGGAAGCTATGTTTCGGTTTGAATAATCTGGAGGGAAGCAACGGATAAGGACAGGGTATTTTTGACAAAAAAGTAATAAAATAATGTAATAAAAAATTATTTTAAACACACAAGTACGAGCCGAACCGGCCGAACAACGGCGGCAGCGCACTTAGTGGAAGGGTATTTTGGAGGGAAACAAAGTTTCGGTTTGAATAATCTGGAAAGAAGCAACGGATAGGTGCAGGGGTATGTTGGACGAAAAATTAATAAAATAATTTAATAAAAAATTATTTTTCACATACAAGTACGAGCTTAGCCGGCAGGACAGTGGCGGCGGTGCGCTTGGTTGAGGGGTATTTTGGAAGGAAGCAATGTTTCGGTTTGACTAATTTGTAAGGAAGCAATGTTATGGTTTGAATAATCTGGATGGAAGCAATATTTTGGTTTGAATAATCTGGAAGGAAGCAACGAATAGGGACAAATGTATTTTGGACAAAAATAAATAAATAATTTAATAAAAACTTATTTTTAACTCACAAGTACGACCCAAGCCTAGACGGCCAGACGGCGGTGGCGGCGCGCTTGGTCGAGGGGTATTTTGGAGGGGATCAAAATTTCGGTTTGAATAATCTGGAGGGAAGCAATGTTATGGTTTTAATGAACATAAGGGAAACAACAGATAGGGACAGGGGTATTTTGGAAAAAAATTAATAAAATAATTTAATAAAAAATTATTTTTAACACACAAGAACGAGCCGAGACGGCCGAACAGCGGAAGCAGTGTTCTTGGTGGAGAGGTATTTTGGAGGGAAGCAATGTTTTGGTTTGAATAATCTTAAGGGAAATAATGTTTTAGTTTTAATATTCTGTAGGGAAGCAATATTTCGGTTTGAATAATCTGGAGAGTAGCAACGGATAAGGACAGGGGTATTTTTGACAAAAAATTAATAAAACAGTTTAATAATTTTTTTTAATTTATTAATAAAAATTGATAAAAAATTATTTTTAACAAGCAATTACGAGCCGTGAGTCGAGGCGGCCAGACGCAGACGGCGAAGCGCTTGGTGGTTGGGATTTTGGAGGGAAACAATATTTTTGTTGGAATAATTTGGAGGGAAACATTGTTCTGGTTTGAGTAATCTGGAGGGAAACAATGTTTCGGTTTGAATAATCTGGAGGGAAGCAACGGATAGGGACAGGGGTATTTTGGACAAAAATTAATAAAAAGAGTTAATAAAAATTATTAATAAAAATTAATAAAAAAATTAATAAAAAATTATTTTTAACAAACAAGTACGAGCCGTGAGTCGAGGCGGCCGGTCGTAGACGGCAGCGCGCTTGGTGGTTGGGATTTTGGAGGGAAGCAATGTGTTGGTTGGAATAATTTGGAAGGAAACATTGTTCTGGTTTGAATAATTTAGAGGGAAGCAATGTTTCGATTTGAATAATCTGGAGGGAAGCAACGGATAGGGACAGGGGTATATTGGACAAAAAATTAATAAAATAATTTAATCAAAAATTAAAAAAAATATCTTAATAAAAATTATAAAATAATTCAAAATAAATTAATAAAAAATTATTTTTCTCAGGAAAGTACGAGCCGTGAGTCGAGCCGGCCGGACGGAGACGTCGGTGCGCTTGGTGGTTGGGATTTTGGAGGGAAGTAATGAATTGGTTGGAATAATTTGGAGGGAAACATTGTTCTGGTTTGAATAATATGGAGGTAAGCAATGTTTCGGTTTGAATAATCTGGAGGGAAGCAACAGATAGGGACAGGGGTATTTTGGACAAAAAATTAATAAATAATTTAATAAATTTATTAATAAAAAATTAATAAAAAACTAGTTTTAACAAGCAAGTACGAGCCGTGAGTCGAGGCGGCCGGACGGAGACGGCGGTGCGCTTGGTGGTTGGGATGTTTGAGGAAAGTAATGTGTTGGTTGGAATAATTTGGAGGGAAACATTGTTCTGGTTTGAGTAATCTGGAGGGAAACAATGTTTCAGTTTGATTAATCTGGAGGGAAGCAACGGATAGGGACAGGGGTATATTGGACAAAAAATTAATAAAATAATTTAATCAAAAATAAAAAAAATATTTTAATAAAAATTAATAAAATAATTTAAAATAATTTAATAAAAATTTATTTTTAACAAGCAATTATGAGCCGTGAGTCGAGGCGGCCGGACAGAGACGGCGGTGCGCTTGGTGGTTGGGATTTTGGAGGGAAGCAATGTTTTGGTTGGAATAATTTGGAGGGAAACATTGTTCTGGTTTGAGTAATATGGAGGGAAGCAATGTTTCGGTTTGAAGAATCTGGAGGGAAGCAACGGATTGGGACAGGGGTATTTTGGGCAAAAAATAATTTAATAAAATTTATTAATAAAAATTAATAAAAAATTATTTTTAACAAGCAATAACGAGCCGTAAGTCGAGGCGGCCGGACAGAGACGGCGAAGCGCTTGGTGGTTGGGATTTTGGATGGAAACAATATTTTTGTTGGAATAATTTGGAGGGAAACATTGTTCTGGTTTGAGTAATACGGAGGGAAGCAATGTTTCGGTTTGAAGAATCTGGAGGGAAGCATCGGATAGGGACAGGGGTATTTTGGACAAAAAATTAATAAAATTTTTATAATAAATAATTATTTTTAACAAGCAATTATGAGCCGTGAGTCGAGGCGGCCGGACGGAGA
Source organism: Gastrolobium bilobum (assembly GCF_033153095.1). Classification (NCBI taxonomy): domain Eukaryota; kingdom Viridiplantae; phylum Streptophyta; class Magnoliopsida; order Fabales; family Fabaceae; genus Gastrolobium; species Gastrolobium bilobum. Next base: position 27,567 of record NW_026898907.1, read on the forward strand.
CGGCGGTGCGCTTGGTGGTTGGGATTTTGGAGGGAAGCAATGTGTTGGTTGGAATAATTTGGAGGAAAACATTGTTCTGGGTTGAGTAATCTGGAGGGAAACAATGTTTCGGTTTGAAGAAGGAGGGAAGCAACGGATAGGGACAGGGGTATTTTGGACAAAAAATTAATAAAAAAATTTAATAAAACTTATTAATAAAAAATTATTTTTAACAAGCAATTATGAGCCGTGAGTCGAGGCGGCCGGACGGAGACGGCGGTGCGCTTGGTGGTTGGGATTTTGGAGGGAAGCAATGTGTTGGTTGGAATAATTTGGAGGGAAACATTTTTTCTGGTTTGAGTAATCTGGAGGGAAACAATGTTTCGGTTTGAATAATCTGGAGGGAAGCAACGGATAGGGACAGGGATATTTTGCACAAAAAATTAATAAAATAATTTAATAAAAAATTAAAAAATGCTTTAATAAAAATTAATAAAATAATATAAAGTAATTTAATAAAAAATTAATTTTCACAGGCAAGTACGAGCCGTGAGACGAGTCGGCCGGCCTGACGAGTCTGTGCGGTTGGTGGTTGGGATTTTGGAGAGAAGCAATGAGTGGGTTGGAATAATTTGTATGGAAACATTGTTCAGGTTTGAATAATATGGAGGGAAGCAATGTTTCGGTTTGAATAATCTGGAGGGAAGCAACTGATAGGGACAGGGATATTTTGGACAAAAATTAATAAAAAAATTTAATAAAAAATATTAATAAAAATTAATAAAAAAGTTAATAAAAAATTATTTTTAACAAACAAGTACGAGCCGTGAGTCGAGGCGGCCGGTCGTAAACGGCAGCGCGCTTGGTGGTTCGGATTTTGGAGGGAAGCAACGTGTTGGTTGGAATAATTTGGAGGGAAACATTGTTCTGGTTTGAGTAATCTGGAGGGAAACAATGTTTCGGTTTGAATAATCTGGAGGGAAGCAGCGTATAGGGACAGGGGTATTTTGGACAAAAAATTAAAAAAATAATTTTATCAAAAATTAAAAAAATATTTTAATAAAAATAATAAAATAATTCAAAATAAATTAATAAATTTTTTTTTCACAGGAAAGTAAAAGCCGTGAGTTGAGCCGGCCGGACGGAGACGTCGGTGCGCTTGGTGGTTGGGATTTTGGAGGGAAGCAATGTTTTGGTTGGAATAATTTGGAGGGAAACATTGTTCTGGTTTGAGTAATATGGAGGGAAGCAATGTTTCGGTTTGAAGAATCTGGAGGGAAGCAACGGATTGGGACATGGGTATTTTGGACAAAAAATTAAAAAAATAATTTAATAAAATTTATTAATAAAAATTAATAAAAAATTATTTTTAACAAGCAATTACGAGCCGTGAGTCGAGGCGGCCAGACGCAGACGGCGAAGCACTTGGTGGTTGGGATTTTGGAGGGAAGCAATGTGTTGGTTGGAATAATTTGGAAGGAAACATTGTTCTGGTTTGAGAAATCTGGAGGGAAGCAATGTTTCGGTTTGAAGAATCTGGAGGGAAGCATCGGATAGGGACAGGGGTATTTTGGACAAAAAATTAATAAAATTTTTATAATAAATAATTATTTTTAACAAGCAATTATGAGCCGTGAGTCGAGGCGGCCGGACAGAGACGGCGGTGCGCTTGGTGGTTGGGATTTTGGAGGGAAGCAATGTGTTGGTTGGAATAATTTGGAGGAAAACATTGTTCTGGGTTGAGTAATCTGGAGGGAAACAATGTTTCGGTTTGAAGAATCTGGAGGGAAGCAACGGATAGGGACAGGGGTATTTTGGACAAAAAATTAATAAAAAAATTTAATAAAACTTATTAATAAAAAATTATTTTTAACAAGCAATTATGAGCCGTGAGTCGAGGCGGCCGGACGGAGACGGCGGTGCGCTTGGTGGTTGGGATTTTGGAGGGAAGCAATGTGTTGGTTGGAATAATTTGGAGGGAAACATTTTTTCTGGTTTGAGTAATCTGGAGGGAAACAATGTTTCGGTTTGAATAATCTGGAGGGAAGCAACGGATAGGGACAGGGGTATTTTGCACAAAAAATTAATAAAATAATTTAATAAAAAATTAAAAAATGTTTTAATAAAATTTAATAAAATAATATAAAGTAATTTAATAAAAAATTAATTTTCACAGGCAAGTACGAGCCGTGAGACGAGTCGGCCGGCCTGACGAGTCTGTGCGGTTGGTGGTTGGGATTTTGGAGAGAAGCAATGAGTGGGTTGGAATAATTTGGAGGGAAACATTGTTTTGGTTTGAATAATATGGAGGGAAGCAATGTTTCGGTTTGAATAATCTGGAGGGAAGCAACTGATAGGGACAGGGATATTTTGGACAAAAATTAATAAAATTTTTTAATAAAAGTATTAATAAAAATTAATAAAAAAATTAATAAAAAATTATTTTTAACAAACAAGTACGAGCCGTGAGTCGAGGCGGCCGGTCGTAGACGGCAGCGCGCTTGGTGGTTGGGATTTTGGAGGGAAGCAATGTGTTGGTTGGAATAATTTGGAAGGAAACATTGTTCTGGTTTGAGAAATCTGCAGGGAAACAATGTTTTGGTTTGAATAATCTGGAGGGAAACAATGTTTCGGTTTGAATTATCTGGAGGGAAGCAACGTATAGGGACAGGGGTATTTTGGACAAAAAATTAAAAAAATAATTTTATCAAAAATTAAAAAAATATTTTAATAAAAATAATAAAATAATTCAAAATAAATTAATAAATTTTTTTTTTCAATGGAAAGTAAAAGCCGTGAGTCGAGCCGGCCGGACGGAGACGTCGGTGCGCTTGGTGGTTGAGATTTTGGAGGGAAGCAATGTTTTGGTTGGAATAATTTGGAGGGAAACATTGTTCTGGTTTGAGTAATATGGAGGGAAGCAATGTTTCGGTTTGAAGAATCTGGAGGGAAGCAACGGATAGGGACAAGGGTATTTTGGACAAAAAATTAATAAAGAAATTTAATAAAATTTATTAATAAAAATTAATAAAAAATTATTTTTAACAAGCAATTATGAGCCGTGAGTCGAGGAGGCCAGACGGAGATGGCGGCGCGCTTGGTGGTTGGGATTTTGGAGGGAAACAATATTTTGGTTGGAATAATTTGGAGGGAAACATTGTTCTGGTTTGAGTAATATGGAGGGAAGCAATGTTTCGGTTTGAAGAATCTGGAGGGAAGCAACAGATAGAGACAGGGGTATTTTGGACAAAAAATTACTAATATAATTTAATAAAAAGTTAAAAAAAAAATTAATAAAAATTAATAAAATAATTTAAAATAATTTAATAAAAAATTATTTTTCACAAGCAAGTACGAGCCGTGAGACGAGCCGGCCGGCCCGACGAGTCGGTGCGGTTGGTGGTTGGGATTTTGGAGGGAAGCAATGAGTTGGTTGGAATAATTTGGAGGGAAACATTGTTCTGGTTTGAATAATATGGAGGGAAGCAATGTTTCGGTTTGAATAATCTGGAGGGAAGCAACAGATAGGGACAAGGGTATTTTGGAAAAAAAAATTAATAAATAATTTAATAAATAATTTAATAAAAATTAATAAAAAATTAGTTTTAACAAGCAAGTACGAGCAAAAAATTAAAAAAATAATTTAATCAAAAATAAAAAAAATATTTTAATAAAAATTAATAAAAAATTATTTAATAAATTCTTTTTCACAGGCAAGCAACAATTATGAGCCGTGAGTCGAGGCGGCCGGACGGAGACGGCGGTGCGCTTGGTGGTTGGGATTTTGGAGGGAAGCAATGTGTTGGTTGGAATAATTTGGAGGGAAACATTGTTATGGTTTGAGTAATCTGGAGGGAAACAATGTTTCGGTTTGAATAATCTGGAGGGAAGCAACGGATAGGGACAGGGGTATTTTGGACAAATTTGGCAGTCTGTGTTATGCTTCCACACTGCATTCTGGACGTACAAAATTCTCTCCTAGAGCTCGAAAGGCTGCTTTCCTTGGATACCGAGATGGAACTAAAGGTTTTCTTTTATATGACCTTACCTCTCACACTTTATTTGTCTCCCGTCATGTAATCTTCTATGAAGATTACTTCCCTTTTAAAAATCAGCATACAGAAGCTACCTACCCATACATTATCCATCTGATTTACAATATTTTCCTGACTTTGACCCCTACCATACCTGCACCATACCTATTATACCAGATATTATACCTACCCTGCCCAACCCTACTACACCTACTGCTCCTCTTTCTCCCTTATCCGTGACTGACCCTGCCCCATTACCTACTACTGACTTTGACCACGACATTGCTGATAGCCCTGCTCCATTACCTGTTGCTTCTGCACACATCCCTCCTCGCCGCTCTTCTCGTCTTCGAACTGCTCCTAGTTACCTCATGGACTATCACTATGGCCTATCCGTTGCACAGCAGGATCAGTCTTCTACAGGTATTACTTTTCCTTCTCACAATGTTGTTTCTCATCCTTTATTCAATGTTTTAACTTATGACTCATGTTGTCCTTCATATAAGGGTTTTTGTCTTAGTTCCATTGTTCACACTGAACCCCATACTTACTCTCAAGCTGTTAAGCATGATCACTGGCGTAAGGCAATGGACAGTGAGCTTTCTGCTTTATCTAGCAATGACACTTGGTCTGTGGTTCGTCTTCCCGTTGGCAAGCAACCCATTGGGTCCAAATGAGTTTTCAAAATCAAGTATCATTCCGATGGCACCATAGAGCATTATAAAGCTCGACTGGTTGCCAAAGGCTTTAACCAAATCGAGGGAGTTGATCATTTTGACACATTTTCCCCAATTGCAAAGATGACTTCTGTCCGGGTTCTACTTGCTGTTGCTGCTTTAAAACATTGGCACCTTGAGCAACTCGACGTTAACAACGCCTTCTTACACGGTGATCTCAACGAAGACTTTTACATGGTTCCACCTCAAAGCCTTCCAGTTTCTGATTCCTCTCTTGTTTGCAAGCTCAAGAAGTCTTAGTATAGGCTTAAGCAAGCCAGCCGCCAATGGTATGCTAAGCTTTCTTCAACCCTCGTTTCTATTGGTTACAAACAGGCCCAGGAAGACCACTTGATGTTCACATATGCTACCCCTGTCTCTTTCACGGTGCTGTTGGTGTATGTAGATGACTTTATTCTCTCTGGAGACAACATGTTTGAGATTGAGCGTGTCAAAGAGTTCCTTGATCGTCAGATCCGGATTAAGGATCTTGGTAGTCTTCGATTCTTCCTTGGCCTCGAGGTGGCTTGTTCCACAGCTGGTATCACTCTTAACCAGCGCAAGTATGCTCTCGAATTACTCTCTGATGCTGGTTTACTTGCCGCTAAATCGCAGTCCTCCCCTATGGATTCTTCGGTTAATCTTGCAAGAACTCAAGGGACTCTTCTTCCTGATGCATCTTCCTATCGACGTCTCATTGGCCATTTGTTGTACCTCACTACCACACGTCCTGATATATCCTTTGTTGTACAACAGCTCTCTCAGTTCGTGTCTCAGCACTATCTTGCGAGTTGCAGTGGCTGCAATATCTTTTCCAGGATCTCCATCTTCCTTGGGAGAAGCCAACCTCCATCTTCTGTGATAAGCAGTCTGCTATTCACCTCGCCCACAACCCAACCTTTCGCGAGCGATCCAAACATATCGAGTTGGATTGTCATGTAACTCTTGAGAAAATTGCGTCTGGACTTGTGCATTTGCTGCCTGTTTCTTCTTCGACCCAGTTGGCTGACATTTTCACTAAGCCTTTACCCACTCCTGGCTTCTTGTCTATGTTATCCAAGCTGGGTCTCGTTGATCTCCTGCGCCCATCTTGTGGAGGGTAATACAGAAGCAGACCCCTAATCCAGTTCATGCAACTGTTCCACGTGCCAGCTCATTACATTCAGCTTCCTTAGTGCATATGCATCCCACTAATCACAACAGAACTGAAACTAACTCTGTTAAAGTAGATTTAGTTAGTTAGCTTTTCACTCTTTTCTATTAGACTTAACTTAGCTAGTGATTATTTGTGTATACTTTACTTACCTATATATATTGGTAGGTGTTGTACAGTCTCATAACTTGAATATATCATTTTTTAGTTTTATTAAAAATGTGCAAGCTTTTGCTTTCTGTTATGGTATCAGAGCGTTCGAAATCTCACTGCCTCCCACTTTCTTTGTAGTGGAATTTCCACATGTAGGTGGACTTGTATGTTGTCCACCCTTCAAGCCCAGTGGGCTCTCGTGTGAGGGGGCGTGTTGAGAAATATAGTCCCACATTGGTTGTATGGGCAACTAATGTGAGGTTTATAAGGCCTTAGGCACTCCCACCTTTTCAGCTAGCTTTTGGGGTGGTGTATCCCCAGGTTCTTAACACTCTTCCTCCTCCTCGATCCTTCCACTTCGCCATCGGCAGCTTTGCTAGGAAGACACTTTCAATCGCACATATCTAAAAATAGCAATTTCAAAATTACAAACTATCTAAAAATTGCAATTTCAAAATTTTTAGTCATAATCATCTTAATTTTGTAATCACAAATAGCACATATCTGAAAATTGCAATTTCAAAATTCTTAGTCATAAACATCTTAATTTTGTAATCTACTTACCAAGCCAAGTAAAATAGTAATTGATACAATGCTGATAACTTGTACTGGATAATTTTCTCATAAATAATGTCAATAACTAAAAATGACTAACCCATCCAGCTCAATTTGCAAAATTTCAATTTAGGAGGGTAAAATTAAAAAAAAAATAGTTATCAATTAGAAACACAAAACCCTCCTCATATTGAAAAGGATTAACAAAATTACAATAAAAAAACATACATAGTTTGTTTCTTGGACCAAGGTCCTCTATAATTACGAAATAAATAAATAAATAAATTCAAAATAATAATAGTATAAGTATGACCCTTCCCTTTTCCTCCTAAAAATGAAAGATTGCATTCAGAAAATGAGGCCGAAACTGAAGATTAAATTGAAAATCAAGCCGAAACCTACCACATGTACATCGTCGAAGCCGAAGAGGATCGATACACCGACCAATAAGATTTTGTTATTACATCCCTTTTGCCACATGTAAATGAATTGAAGAGTTTTCCTATTGGGTTCCTTATATATGTTATAGGATTTCGTTAGTTAAAGAATATTGTTCATTAGATTATATTTTCCAAGTAAGATCTTCTATATTGAAGGTTTATGGAGCATGTGCAAATTGAACTATAGTATGCGGGACAAAACATCAGAGGAAACTATAGTATGCGGGGTAAAACATCAGAGGAAGTTGAAATTTTTGGGTTCCATTTTGTGGCCACATTCAAGTGACAAATCACCCTAAAATGTTTGAAAAGACCTTGAGATTACCTCTAATCACGAAGTCAAAGTTTTTAAGATTGTGATAAAATTGCTCCATTTTTTAAGATTTTTACCATTTTTTAAAAAAAACTTATTAATCAAAAAAATAAAACAAACAAACAAATTTTAAATAAAAAATATTAGGTAAAGGTACTTCATAAAAAGAATCTCTCCAACTTAGAGAAATTTTTATATAAATTTAGTCTACACAAACTATATAGATTAAGGGGTTATCATTTCTACTTCAACGATAGAAATTTTTTTTCTACCACTAAGACATAAAAAGAAATAAGCTTCGTTATTATTTTCTCTCTCATTCCTCTATGCTTTTTTTTTTCTATCACTGAGACAAAAAAAGAAATACGCCCCGTTATTATTTTCTCTCTCATTCCTTTATGCTTTCTTTCTCATTACTTTATATCTAAGTGGGAAAAACTTCTTTTCTACGACCGAAGCAAAAATGATAATTTCATAGATTATCATTTTAAATTTACACGTCATCATTTTAATTGTAAAGTAGTTATTTGAAACAAAAACACTTATATAATCAGGTTCGATTTCTAAGAGTTACAATTCCTAAAGAGGGTAAAGAGGTTCAAACCCGAAACCAGATTAATGGGGTCCAATAAGGCTTCGAACACCGATTGGTAATTATAAAAAAAAGAAACTTATATAATTAGTCTATATAAGAATTGTGAGTAAATTTTATCCCTAAGAAATATATTTTTTGGAGAAAAATACTTTTTATTTTACGGCAGACATTTCCCCCAAAAACATTTGGAACAGTGTTCAATTAAAATGAACAAAAAAAGTAATAAGAGTAAACACTTTATAAGTTGAAAGGTTAAAGAAGTATCAATTGGAAGTTTCCAAATAATAGTATAAACAGGAGAAAATATATGGGTGTGTGTACTCTGGAGGCTGTGAATTGTGAATTTGTCATGAATAAAAGTCTGCCAGTACGTATAAATCAAAACTTGATATTAGAAAGAAGGGAGCCCTGCAATTTTTCTAAATTTCTCATAGGAAACCCAGAAGACAAATTGCCATGGGCCAAGCCTTGCCCATGTAGGGAAGAATCCTTTCCACAGTGCTCTTATATATCTTATTCCTTCAACTTTAACTGTCTTTACCAAGCAATCATAAGAGCTACTATATAAGAATTGACTTTCCATTTTAGCTGCTTGATTCATCATTCTAGTCTTCACTACATCAGCTGGACAACTTAAAGAAGTTGCCGCAAGACCTGACATGATGGAAGCTAATGTGTGGGCATAAACATTATCCTCAGCTATCCTATTTTTAATAACAAATTGTTTAGCATGATCATAACAGGCTAATTCTCCCATGCTCACTAAGAAGGCTCTTTGGATATTAAGAAAAACACCCTTCCACAGTCCTTTAAATCCTTCAGCTTGAACTATTTTGTCCTGAATAGAATACCTAGGTTGATGAACTTGGCTCACCATACGGCTATCTGCTTGCATCCTCTCCTCACCTTGATAAGATCAGCTGGGCTTGCTATGACCTGTACTACTAATTAAGAGTAAATAATAGAATATTGTAATTTCCAAGAAAAATATAATTAAAAGTGAGCAGTTAATTGAAACCTTACGGCTACATACATGGATTATATATTCCCAAAAGAAATTCCAGGTTACTGACTTACTATTTGTTGGATATTATACCATCGTAAAATTGCATTTTATCATAAAGCTAAGCAAATATTTCTTCGACATTTATTATCTAATGGCTATTTTTTCATCTAATTAATGAAACCATCAATCTATTCTCCAGCACAACACAGGGTGCGAAAATTTGAAACATTCTCTATTAGTTCAGTACATGAATCTCTACAATTTGGTAAAAGGTTGTTAGATGCCCGAGTTCTTTGGTTAAGATGGACTCTGATATTTGTGGATTTGTTACTTGTAACAAGCTTAAAGCTTAGTAAACTTAAGCTTAAGGGGGAGTGTATACTGTATCATGACAAAGGCAAACCAGAAAGACATGCTAAGTCCCCTCCTTTAAGTTGAATCACCTAGACCAGAACCAAGACAAGACAAATGTTATGTATAGGACTGATTAGTCTCCTAGATGAGCCCTATTAGCTTAACCCTTCTAAAAACTAAGATAAACATTAGTTTAAAGAAAAAAGAAAAAAGAAACCATGCTATACCTGATACCAAATCAATCAATTGCATAAAACTAAGAACTGATGTTCAAAGACCACATAATCTTTACTATGTTCATAAAATCTTGGAGATGGTGTTCTTGGAAAGCATAAAACTCTGTTCTTGAACCTCTCAACAATAGAATCTAAGGCTATAACTTCTCTATTTTTCACTCCAGAATCCCTCTTAGAACTCTTATCCTTAAATTACAACCCTGATGCTCAACATTTTCAATTGAAAAATCACTCCTCGTTAAACCCCAACTAGCGAGGATAGCGATGAGGACAAGTAAATTTCATCTTTTATATTGTGTTCAAGAGTAATTATTCAAAAAATATTTTGTAAAGAAGGGTAATGCATTACATCGAATAACAAAAGTCGAAATAACACTAAATTTAATCTTTTATATTTTTTTTCCTTAATAAACCAAAGAAAAAAATACATGGTTGTTTTACTTTTTTGTTGTTGTAAAAGGTGAGAAAATAATATTAATTTTTTTACAGAAATATACTAAAAATAAAAAAATTCAAATTATATTAGTTTCTAATCTATATTAATGGGACTATGGGAGTAAGTAACTGCCACATGATGACACCCTAACAGTCCCGCTAGGGGTAGTGAGACTATGGGAGTAAGTAACTTCCACATCCGCTAGGGATAGTGAGACCGAGGCTCTTACAAGAGTGGCCCAAATTTTTCCCTTCCACTTTTATGATTTCACTGTAATTAATAACTAACTATTAAAATTATAAATAAACAATTATTATTATTATCTTCATAATAACTTTAATTTAATTTTATTAAAATTAAATAATAATTAACACGATAAATATTTTTTATTTATTTATAATAATATTTTTAAATTTTTACGTATTTAAAATTGCCAAATCTATCGTCAATTATACCTGTTTCATGACTGGTTTTTATTTTAATATTGTATCTATTTGTTTGAAATATTTGATATTATTTAAGTTGGATAAGTTATATCATATATAATGGAAACAAAATTAATTTAATGCTTTTTAATAAAATAATTATGCATTTATTACAGTTTTGAGAATAATTACGGATCTATGCACAATGTGATGCCTCTTTTAGGCGTCACATGTGACGCCCCATTGAGGCGTCTCACCCTAAGAGGAGACGCCCTATTGAGGCGTCTCACCCTAAGGGGAGACGCCCAAATAGGGCGTCACTCATCAGTCATCAGGTGTTGACACGTGTCATGTTTTTTTTCTAAAAAAAAATTAATTTAATCATAAAACTTCTGAAGGCCATAACTTTTGACTTGGGTATCCAAATCAGGTAATTCTTTTTTTGATTCCACATAACTTTTCGAGATCTACGCAATGACATCTAATTTAATATATTTTATTTCTCACAAACATAATTTAAATCAGGTAATCCTTCTTCCTTAGAGATTTAGAATATTTATTTAATTATTGCCTTTATTAATACATATTTTTTAAATTGATTTTTGAGTTTAAATCACAAATCGAATCCTTATTTTGTTTTCCTTATTAATAATAATTGTTACTTTTAATTTAAATCAGAAACCAAATTTTTTTATAATAAAAATAAAAATTTATTTTTTTAATTTAAATCACACATCAAATCTTTATTTTTTTTATATTAAATCACAAACGCAGAACTCATAGGCTTCTAAGCTTAAAAATGTGACACATTTCAACACCTGACACGTCACCAATCACGTCTAAATTGGGTTTCAATCAAGAGGCAATCACGCCTAATTTAGGTTATAGCATTAATCATTAATTTCAATTTCAAAAATAATATCCTTCCTCCTTAGAGATTTAGAATATTTATTTAATTATTTTCTTTATTTTTACAGATTTTTCAAATTGTTTTTTTAGTTTAAATCACAAATCAAATCTTTATTTTGTTTTCCTTATTAATAATAATTTTTATTATAATTTAAATCACAAACCAAATTTTTGTTATAATAATTTTTTTATTATAAAAATTCATTTTTATAATATCTTTCCATCCTTGTAATTAAACATTATTATATGTTGATATCGGAAATCATCATATGGAAAAATCATGCTTGTATATGGAGTAACATTTGATATATCTTGTAGAAAAATCATAATGACAATCAATTTTAATATAAAAGATTTTCCTAAAGATTATAATGATTCGTGAATAATTATGGTGTTTAAGTAATTATAAATATTGTATTATATTACTCACGTAGTTATATTTCTCTCTGGTCTCTAGGATTAAAACCCTAATTTGCAGTGTGTGCACTTTTTATTTTATTTTTATCAAGAGTGGCTGTTTCTTCTCGGAGTGTGATTGAATAATCAAATGGCGACGGATGAGAAAGAGAAGCCGTGTGCAGCAGCAGGGTTGGGAACCAGAGGAAAGTTCCACAAAAGCCCCTTCGCAGGAACCAAACGACGACGCCGTATGAACGTCCGCCGACGTCCCTGAGAAACCCTAACAGGAACAATGGTTGGTTGTCGAAGCTGGTTGATCCTGTCCACAGACTCATCACTTATAACGCTCACTCTCTCTTCTGCTCTCTTTTCCGCAAGCGACTTCCTCCCCTTCCCCCTCCCTCTTCTTCAGGTTAGTTAGTGTGCTTTTTGTTTTAAATAATTTTCTTAATCTTTTCAACATGAGGAGTGTTTTGTGTTTCTAATTGATAGCTCTCTTTTTTAATTTTTTTTTTTTTACCCTCCTAAATTGAGATTTTGTAAATTGGGTTGGGTGGGTTAGTCGTTTCTAGTTAGTGGCATTATTCTTAGGGTTTTTATGAGAAAATTATTCAGTACAAGTTTCAGTTATCAGCATCTTTGATAAGCATCATTTTTTAAAAGCAGTTAAGTTAGGAGATAGATGAGATGGATTATATTATTATTATTATTATTATTATTAATATCATCATCATCTTGCATTTTGAACTAATTGAATTTTTGTGCCCAAATTTTTCTTTCATTTTGTGACCCTCTGATATTAATTGTCTGTTGCTATTCCTTGCTTTAAGAAGTCTTGTATTCAACATACAATTATTCTTTACATGCTGATAGGTTAGAAATAGCTGTCCGGTTGGTCTTTCTAGGGAGTATTAATAAAGTCCCACTAATCTCCCACGATAAAGGTATTATTTTGTAAAATATTAGTAGATAGACAAGGAAGAAATGAGTAAAATATTTCACTGCACTAATTTGTAGATAAGAAGTCTATGGTTGGCCATAGTAATTTTTATGTTTTACTTGTGGAGGTAGGCCTATAGTTCGTTGTAGGTTTAAGCATGTTAAATTCTGTACCTATTTTTTTCTCCCTATTTTATGTTTGTGCTCCTGGTTACAGCAGTTGACTTTTTGGTTTGTAACTTTTCTATGATTTCCTTTTTGTTTTTTGTCTTTTTAATGTTATCTGTTTTTCTTCACTGATATGAAATTTAATCGCTTGATTCCATGATTTCTTTATTAACATACATTGTATGGATATATTATTATTATTATTTGCTTTTTATTTTTTGGTACAGAAAGGGAACATGAAGCTAGGCTCAATCATCATGAAGAAGCTACCTTTGTAAGTATGCATACTCTCTGTTTGTTATAAATTATAACACCGTTTACACCTCTTGATTAAGAATTCATTTTTGGGGTGTAATGTCCATGTGTTTGATTTTATGATAAATTGTGTTTCATTTTTATATTTCGTCCTGGCGACAAAAATATTTTTAGCCATTCTTAGTTTGACCACAATTTTTAATATTACATTAAATATACTTTACTCTATGTTTTTGCTTTAAGAAGTCAAATTGATATTTTTGCCTCTAATATTTTATTTTTTTACTATTCCTACCTCTGTATCTGTTGAATTATTGTTGGAGTTAAGGATTTTAAGTGTCATAATATGTCTCTCATAGCTTGTTTATATTGCATTCCAAAGTGAGCTTAGTCAGGATGACCGATCAACTAGGGCCCTCTTTAAGGGTTCTTGTGGGATGTTCTCCAAATTGTGTTTGACCGTAGTTCTACCTTGGACAGAGGTTTAGAAGCATGTGCTTGAGGTCAATAGACGTCATTTATAGGCTAGAACTTGTGAACTTGTCACCTGAAAACAATTGTTCAAGCCTGGATCGAATCACATGGTGGTTAAGTAAGATGCTTGTCAACAACATCAACAACACCTTTAACTCAAATTAATTGGGGTCGGTGGTAGATGAACTCAATAATAAATAAGAGGAGATTAAAAAATAAAATAAATAAATAAATACTAAAATAAGATATAAATAAATAATAAAATAAGATAAAAATAAAAATAAAATAAAATAAATAAAAATAAATAAATAAATAAATACTAAAATAAAAATAAAAATAAAAAATTGGGGAAGGGAGAAATAAGATAAAAGACAAAAAAGGGAAAAGAAAGAGGGGAGATTGAAGAGGAAAAGGACTAAAAAGGGACCATCTGGAACATAGGAATAAGAACGGGTTTAACCTTCCACCCTGCTTATAGCTTTTCTCCATTCCGTCCTAAGACACACCGTCCGCCAATCTATATCTCACTCCATTAAGTCTTGTTTATCCCTAGGTAAGTTTCGGTCTACCTCTACCTCTCTTTGTGTCGAACTCTTGGTAACAAACTTTTGTTCTTACAGGAGCATCCAGGAGCCGTCTCATTACGTACCCAAATCATCTCAATCTATGTTCCCTCATCTTTTCAGTTACCAGTACTAATTCTACCTTTCGTCGAATATCTTCATTTCGTCGAATAGCTTATTCAAGTAAAACACACATTTCATCATAAGGAGTTAATTTTTCTTGACTTGTCTTAGTTGTGCTACATAGGTAGTATTGTGGTAACGCTCGATTACTTGCAGGATTTATGACTGCCCCCATAAACCAACACGAGACTTGTCAGTGTTCTTTGTTCTCACTCACACATTTCCTAAGAAACTTCTCAGGACGTCACCTATCTTAGAATTGTTCCAAGTCAAGCACGCTTAACTATGGAGTTCTTAAGTTATGGGCTACCAAAAAGTAGATGCATCTTGTTAGTATTGGTAGTACATATTAAATCCCTTAAGCCATCCCCATACCTGCACAGCCTCTGGATCCCTCTCGTTCGGGTATTGATTCGACTCATTTATGTACCCTCTAGTTGGAGGCCTGTCAGAAGCTGCTCCTTGTCCGTGCCTCATCTCTTTTGTACCGGCGATCACTGCCAGCCCTAGTTAGCCCTTGGGATTTTACAAGTCTAGTGTGTTGAATGTAAGAACCCGCACCGTTAATTAAGGTATTTAATTAATTAATTATGCAAAATTAGGAAATGATTCCATAATTGACCCTAATAATTATTTATGAGGCTTAATAATCGCAATAAGTGATTAAGAATGCTGAAAGTCGCTTTTCGGATGAAAAGTGCAGATACCGGTTCTGCTAGTCGGTATAAATGTGTGCCGAAAAAGTATCACGGAAAATTAATGTAAGTGCATGATAATTAATAGAATAATATGTAGGACTTGTAAAACGAGTTTCAAGTCCAGATAATGAGAACTGGTGCTGGAAACCGGTACTGGCTCTGAAAAGCGCGTACCGGAAAGTTGCTCAGAAAATTATAAGAAAAATATGATAATTCTTAGAATATTATTTAGTTTCAGAATTCAAAGTTTGGGATTAAAATGCTAAGCGTAGCAATTAAAGTTAATACTGTGTGTTTAAGTGGCTTCGGCTATAAATACCCTTTGTAAGGGCACAAAACCTAGAAATCAGTTTCTCTACGTGAGTGTGTGAGGGTGGCTGACTTGTGGGGTTTCTCCTCCATTTTGGGTCCAAGACACTTCCTTTCTTGATTTTCTTCACACTTTCACTTGGGATACACTTGGTGAGGGTGAGAGCTAGCCTTGGGACTCTATTGCTGGTCTTTTCTGAGTTGAGAGAGCTGTTGTGTGTGAGGTTTTGAGGCTGACTTGGGTTGGTTGTGTGTGGAAGCCTTTGTTTTGGCATTGTGAGGTCCAAGAAGCTTCCTTTGTGTTGAAAGGTCCAAGCTTGTTGATCCATTTTCGTGCACCTTGTTGAGTCAGTCTTGAGGGGCTGATTGTGAGCTCCAAAGAGCAGCCTCTTCTTCTGTTTTGGCCTTTGGTATGTATACCAACCTTTAATCATGAGTTTAATGCTTAAAAATGGTAGCTTGATGCATGTTAAGGTTAAAAGATGATAACTTGTTGTTGGGAGAGGCTTAACACATCTAGAAATGCATGATTAGGTGTTTAAAATCGGTAAAAAGGGAACCTTTGAAGGATATCTTCACGAAAATGCAGAAACTGCATTCTGTCGTGAGATATCCGGATATCTGTCGAACTGATATCCAGATATTGGATATCCGGATACGTGGTTTTGGGATATCCAGATATTGGATATCCGGATATGTGAATCTGTATATTTGGATATGCATATCCGGATATGGACAATGAGATATCCGGATATTCTGGGATTTCGCAGAACAGTAGCTGTGCTGTGCATACAGTAGGCTATTGGGGGGTTTGTAGACCCTAGATTGATGAAGTTGAACTTCTGTTTTTAATGGATTAAGCCAGAATCATGGGATTTAGGGCTTGTGGCTTTGTTAGAAGCTTTAAGACTTGAAAACGTAATGAAAATGCGTTGTCTTAATATTGTATGCTTGTGGTGCATGTTGTTGATGTATTGTTGGTCCATAACAGATTGTGAATCTGCTGTGTTTGGACTTTGAGCTGTGGACTCTTGGCTTTTGGAGTTAGCTTGCAAGGTAAGCTTTCGTGTCCTCGGTTTAGCCATGTTGTGGTTCCACCATGTCCCATGGGGGTATGGTTTATGCATGCTGTGTACATGCTTTTGAATAATTGATATGTTGATTGAACTTTACATGTAATGACTTTTAATATGCATGTGTTGTTTCATCTTGACGGGAAGCCTGAGTATGTAGCGCCATACAAGACGGTGTACCGGGGTGAATGCAAGTGGTACTTGCACGGTGTGTAGGTGATAGACGTATACCTGCACTGTCTCTGGCCAGTAGATTAGTATTGACACACATGACATGATTATCTGCTGCATTGCATTGTTTTAGAAATGATAAATGATAAACTGCTTTTGAACTTATATTGCACATGTAAGTGAGCTTGGGGTGGAAGATCCTTGAGGACTCACTGACTTACTGAGATTTCTAGATTAGAGATCTTACCCCACGTTTGGGGAATGCTTATTTCAGGATCAGGTAGTATGGGTACTGATGCCTCAGGCGGCAGGAGGCCGGAGCTTAGCTGATTATGTTTTACTGCTTTATGTTAGCATGACTGGATTTGGGATGCTGTTTATGTTTTCCGCTATTTATGATATGTTGCTGTTGAGACTGATGTTGGGCATGTTGCCTTATTTGAGTGAGCATGGGGATTGCCCATGACACTTTCTGTTAGTACTTGTAGTTTGGAGTTGTATAAACTGTTAGATGGTCCGGTCTACATTGTTGTAGTTCCGTGACTAGAGCCACAATTATATTATCTATGTTATGAGGTATTTCAGTTAGCTGTTTTATTGCAATTACATACAGTCGATGTTTTATTAATTGATTATTAAGTAAGTTGGTAATGTTAATGGCATCGTAATTGAAAAGAAAAAGTAATTCCGCATTTTTAATTAAGCGCAGCTTAATACGATATTATGATAACATTACCGGATATATATGGGGTGTTACATTTATGGTATCAGAGCAATGGTTCGAGGGAAAAGCTTGTATGTATTGCAATTGCTAGGTTGTTTGGTTGTGTCTGTCTTTGTGTTACTCCGTCGAATTTTATTATGATGATGTATATGTGATCACATTGCGTGGGCCTGATCAACTCATAATTTGTGTAACTTATGCAGAGTCATGGTAAGGTCCGGGAGAACACGAGAGACTTCTGAGGATCAATCTGATCCTATCCTGACTGCATTGGCTGAGATGCAGGCGGCTAGGTTAGCCAATCAGGAGGCCGCTAGAGTGGCCAACGCGGCAATGATGGAAGCTGTTCGCGAGGCGAACCGGATAGCCGCAGCTGAGGTTCGTGAAGCGAACCGAAGGACCACTGAGGAAGTCCTCGAGGCGAACAGGATGGCGAACATGACGATGATGAGAGTCATGTTGGAGGAGATGAGAGCTGGTCCTGCTATTGGCCAGGCTCCACCACCACCGCCACCACCGCCACCGCCTCCACCTAGTGTTCAGGAGGAGAGCCATAGTCACATCGGCAGTGCTACTCATGCCGCTGAGACGGGGGAGCCCCTTGTGGGGATTGTTGAGGATCGTGATGTGATCGATCGCCGGCTGAATGCTTTCAGGAAGCATAAGCCACCTGTGTTTGAGGGGTCTCTGGATCCTATTGCTGCTGCGAGATGGCTAGAGTTGCTGGACAAGATCTTTCGGGTTATGCAGTGTACAGACCCACAGAAGCTGATGTTCTCGACCTACATGCTGGAGGGCGATGCCCATGAGTGGTGGACGCACACCTCTCATGCTTTTGAGAGGCAGGGCCGTGTCATGACGTGGCGATTCTTTGAGGAGTGCTTTCTGGGCCGATACTTTCCCTATGATGCGCAGGGAGAGTTTGATCGTTTGGTACAAGGCTCGATGTCTGTTGATGAGTACCTGGCTAAGTTTAATGAGCTAGTGAAGTTTGCACACTTCCGGATGGTTCCTCCTACTCCGTTATTTCTGGCAGCTAAGTTCCGCAGGGGACTTAGTGAGGTGATTGCTGAGCATCTTGCTGATGCTGCTTCGAGGGACTTTGGTGCACTGGTTCAGCAGTGTAAGGACATCGAGGATGTTTGCGTGGCAAGCAAGGCCAAGAGGGCCAAGGTTGAGGAGAGCAAGGGAACAGGTGGTTCCACTCCTGCTCCTATTTCTTGGAAGGACAGGAGGTTTGCTGATAAGGGCAAGGGAAAGCAGTTAGCGACTAGGCAGGCGCCTGGTCAGTTCAAGAGAGTTGTTTCCCATCAGGGGAGTTCTGCTAGGCCTGCTACCACTCTGAGATGTTCGGGATGTGGGAAGGAGCATGTGGGACGCTGTGCTACGGGGCAGTTGCTGTGCTTCAAGTGTGGCAAGGAGGGCCACTTCTCTAGAGATTGTCCGTCTTCGACGGCGAGAGCTGCAGCTGTTCAGGCAGTTCCTTTGCAGATGGTTCCGATGGCATCTTCTTCGGCACCTGCGGTGCCACCTTCTGTTGGGAGAGTGTATACGCTGGATAGGCAGCAGTCGGACCGCGCTCCGAACCTTGTCAGAGGTACTGTGTCTATTGGTGATTCTTTTGTGGATGCTATCTTTGATTCCGGGGCTACTCATTCGTTTGTTGCTACCCCGATTGCTTTGGGGCTTGAGTTGCCCAGTGCTGTGCTTTCTCCACCATTGCGGGTGACTACCGCCACCGGAGAGATTTGTGATTCTACCACTGTACATCGCGATGTAGCGTTTCAGTGGGATGGCCGTGAGTTCTCGGTAGATCTGATAGGATTGCCGATGGCCAACCTTGAGATTATTCTAGGCATTTATTGGTTGTCTAGAAACTGTGCTTTGATTGATTGCTGTGCAAAGCGAGTGGTGATGTCTCCGTGTGATTCCACAGCTAGTTCATCGCCATACATTTCACTGCTGCAGGCTAGGAGAGCGCTGCGAGCAGGGGCATTGGGTTATGTCATGTTGGGTGGTTTGGTGAGTGGGACACAGGAGGATATCACTGACATTCCTGTGGTGGGGGAGTTCCTTGAGGTGTTTCCTGAGGAGATTCCTGAGTTTCCGCCACAGCGGGAGATAGAGTTCTCCATTAACTTGTTGCCCGGTGTGGGGCCGATTTCTTTAGCTCCTTATCGGATGTCGCCACCGGAGTTGGCTGAGCTGAAGAAGCATATTGAGGATCTTTCGGCGAAAGATTTCATTAGACCGAGTGTATCTCCTTGGGGAGCACCGGTCATCTTCGTGAAGAAGAAGGACGGGACAATGAGATTGTGCACCGACTACAGGCAGTTGAACAAGGTGACAATCAAGAACAAGTATCCTCTTCCTCGGATTGATGATTTGTTGGATCAACTCAGGGGTGGGTGCTTGTGTGTATTCCAAGATTGATCTCCTGTCCGGATACCATCATATTCGGGTGAAGCCGGAGGATGTCCCGAAGACCGCGTTTCGTTCGAGATACGGTCATTTTGAGTATTTGGTGATTCCGTTTGGACTCACAAATGCGCCGGCAGTGTTCATGGATTACATGAACAGGATTTTCCAGCTGTATCTGGATCAGTTTGTGATTGTCTTCATTGATGATATTCTGATCTACTCCAAGACTGAGGAGGAGCATGTGGAGCATCTGAGGATAGTTCTGCAAATGCTGAAGGAGAAAAAGCTTTATGCTAAACCTTCCAAGTGTGAGTTTTGGCTCAAATCAGTCAAGTTTCTGGGGCATGTGATTTCAGCAGATGGAGTTGCAGTGGATCTCAACAAGATTGAGGCCGTGTTGGATTGGGAGAGACCCAAGACAGCTACGGAGGTGAGGAGCTTCTTAGGTTTGGCAGGTTACTATCGGAGGTTCATGAAGGGTTTTTCCACGATGGTTCTCCCTTTGACTCACCTTACCCGGAAGGAGACTCCATTTGTGTGGACTCACGAGTGTGAGGCGTGCTTCCAGGAGTTGAAGGAGAGATTGACTTCTTCACCTGTGTTGATCCTTCCTGATCATGAGGAGCAGTTTGAGCTTTACTGCGATGCTTCTGGAAAGGGGCTGGGCTGTGTGCTGATGCAGTCTGGTAGAGCTGTTGCTTTTGCTTCGAGGCTGTTGAAGCCTCATGAGGAGAACTACCTGACTCATGATTTGGAGTTGGCTGCGATTGTGTTTGCTTTCAAGATTTGGAGGCATTATCTTTTTGGTTTGAGGTTTGTGGTGTTCAGTGACCACAAGAGTTTGAAGTACCTGTTCGACCAGAAGGAGTTGAACATGAGGCAGAGGAGATGGATGGAGTTCATAAAGGACTACGACTTTGAGCTTAGGTACCATCCTGGCAAGGCCAATGTGGTAGCCGATGCTTTGAGTCAGAAATCCAGTAGTTCATCCAGTTTGCTACTTGGTAACTTCGATGTGGTTGAGAAGTTCCGCCACTTGGCAGTGACCGCTCCGTGTGCGAGCGTACTTCTCGGGTTGGAAGCATCTGATGTTGTGAACGAGCTGCTAGAAAAGATTAAAGAGGCACAAGTTCAGAGAGAATGTCTGGATTATGTGAAGAACCAAGACGGTGTGTCTTGGAATGATGATGGATTGCTTTTGTTCCAGCGGAGGATTGTGGTTCCTCGAGGTCCGTTGACAGAAGAGGTTATGGCAGAAGGCCATAAGGGTCAGTTTTCTATCCACCCTGGTGCTACTAAGATGTATCAAGACTTGAAGAAGAACTTCTGGTGGCCGGGCATGAAGAAAGATGTTGTTATCTTTGTGTCCAAGTGTTTGGTTTGCCAGAAGGTGAAGATTGAACACCAGAAGCCGTCTGGTAAACTTCAACCTCTTGAGATTCCGGAGTGGAAATGGGAGAGCATTTCCATGGACTTCGTTGTGGGTTTGCCGAAGACTCAGGTTGGCTGTGACTCGATATGGGTCATTGTGGACAGACTGACGAAGTCTGCCCATTTTCTTCCAGTGAAGGTGAGCTTCACTACAGAGCAGTTGGTCAGACTGTATGTTCGCGAGATTGTGAGGCTTCACGGGGTGCCCGTGAGTATCATCAGTGATAGGGACCCGAAGTTCACATCTCGGTTCTGGGAGGCGCTGCAGGGAGCTTTTGGTACGCAGTTGAGATTGAGTACCGCCTATCACCCTCAGACTGATGGACAGACTGAGCGGACTATCCAGACCTTGGAGCACATGTTGCGGGCTTGCACGTTAGAGCAGGTCTCGACATGGGATAGGTACCTTCCATTGGTAGAGTTTTCGTATAACAACAGTTTCCATGCTAGCCTGGGCATGGCACCCTACGAGGCGCTCTACGGTAAGAGGTGTCGTACACCTACCTGCTGGTCGGAAATTGGGGATCGTGAGTTGTTTGGCTTGGATTTTGTCCAAGATACCACCCTGCAGATCCAGATGATCAGGGAAAAGCTGAAGCAGGCGCAGAATCGTCAGAAGAGCTACTACGATGTCAAGCATCGACCACTGGAGTTCAGTGAGGGTGAGCACGTGTTTGTGAGACTTTCACCTGTCACCGGTGTTGAACGGGCACTCGGAGTGAGGAAGCTGAGCCCGCGCTTTATTGGGCCATACCAGATTCTTGGTAGAGTAGGACCTGTTGCCTACCGGCTTGCCTTGCCTCCGAACCTGGCCAACATCCACGACGTGTTTCACGTGTCTCAGCTTCGGAGGTACATAGCAGACCCTTCGCACGTGGTGCAACCAGATGATGTGGAAGTTCGGGAGAACTTAAAGACTCCCGTAGGACCACTAAAGATTCTCGATCGTGGCGAGAAGCAGCTGAGGAGCAAGATCATTCTGATGGTCAAGGTGCAGTGGACCGGAAGGACTCCTGAGGAGGGTACTTGGGAGCGAGAGGACGAACTTCTCCGGCAGTACCACGAGTTTCGACCAGGTATGTTTCTGATTTTGAGGTCAAAATCCTAAAAAGGTGGGGTGAATGTAAGAACCCGCACCGTTAATTAAGGTATTTAATTAATTAATTATGCAAAATTAGGATTGCTCCAAGTCAAGCACGCTTAACTATGGAGTTCTTAAGTTATGGGCTACCAAAAAGTAGATGCATCTTGTTAGTATTGGTAGTACATATTAAATCCCTTAAGCCATCCCCATACCTGCACAGCCTCTGGATCCCTCTCGTTCGGGTATTGATTCAATTCATTTATGTACCCTCTAGTTGGAGGCCTGTCAGAAGCTGCTCCTTGTCCGTGCCTCATCTCTTTTGTACCGGCGATCACTGCAGCCCTAGTTAGCCCTTGGGATTTTACAAGTCTAGTGTGTTGAATGTAAGAACCCGCACCGTTAATTAAGGTATTTAATTAATTAATTATGCAAAATTAGGAAATGATTCCATAATTGACCCTAATAATTATTTATGAGGCTTAATAATCATAATAAGTGATTAAGAATGCTGAAAGTCGCTTTTCGGAAGAAAAATGCAGATACCGGTTCTGCTAGTCGGTATAAATGTGTGCCGAAAAAGTATCCCGGAAAATTAATGTGAATCTGCTGTGTTTGGACTTTGAGCTGTGGACTCTTGGCTTTTGGAGTTAGCTTGCAAGGTAAGCTTTCGTGTCCTCGGTTTAGCCATGTTGTGGTTCCACCATGTCCCATGGGGGTATGGTTTATGCATGCTGTGTACATGCTTTTGAATAATTGATATGTTGATTGAACTTTACATGTAATGGCTTTTAATATGCATGTGTTGTTTCATCTTGACGGGAAGCCTGAGTATGTAGCGCCATACAAGACGGTGTACCGGGGTGAATGCAAGTGGTACTTGCACGGTGTGTAGGTGATAGACGTATACCTGCACTGTCTCTGGCCAGTAGATTAGTATTGACACACATGACATGATTATCTGCTGCATTGCATTGTTTTAGAAATGATAAATGATAAACTGCTTTTGAACTTATATTGCACATGTAAGTGAGCTTGGGGTGGAAGATCCTTGAGGACTCACTGACTTACTGAGATTTCTAGATTAGAGATCTTACCCCACGTTTGGGGAATGCTTATTTCAGGATCAGGTAGTAGAGGTACTGATGCCTCAGGCGGCAGGAGGCCGGAGCTTAGCTGATTATGTTTTACTGCTTTATGTTAGCATGACTGGATTTGGGATGCTGTTTATGTTTTCTGCTATTTATGATATGTTGCTGTTGAGACTGATGTTGGGCATGTTGCCTTATTTGAGTGAGCATGGGGATTGTCCATGACACTTTCTGTTAGTACTTATAGTTTGGAGTTGTATAAACTGTTAGATGGTCCGGTCTACATTGTTGTAGTTCCGTGACTAGAGCCACAATTATATTATCTATGTTATGAGGTATTTCAGTTAGCTGTTTTATTGCAATTACATACAGGCGATGTTTTATTAATTGATTATTAAGTAAGTTGGTAATGTTAATGGCATCATAATTGAAAAGAAAAAGTAATTCCGCATTTTTAATTAAGCGCAGCTTAATACGATATTATGATAACATTACCGGATATATATGGGGTGTTACATTGAATGATTTTGTACTTTGTAGTGTATCTGGTAGAGATTCCCAAATATCAACATCTAGGTACGGGTAGTTACAATAGGGTGTCAATATTTAGTTAGATCACTTAGGTAGTTGCTTAGAGAAGTTGGAAGGACAGAAGTTTAGCTTAAATCGGAATAGGGTTAGAAGGTAGTGGAGGAGAGATGTTAGTATTGAGAAAACAAAGCAGCAGCTCAGTTGTAACGGGAAACCCTTGAGGAGATTTCTCTCAATAAAGATTCATTCTCTTTCTTTCTTTTGTATGATTTCTCCATGTTTGTGTGTCGGTAACAATATCTGATTTTATTGTTGTCCTCTGTTTAAGAGATTAAGTAAATTCAACTTTTATATATTTGAAATGGCAGAGGTGAGAATCTGCTGATTGAAGTTAGTGTTTGTGCTTTGAAATTGCATCTTCATGATGAGCATAATTGGTATTCCATTATGAATTTAATTGTTACATACTAAGGAACATATACAAAGTTTTTATATATGGATATGGGTTCTTGAAAAAATGCTGCTTAGTGGAATTCAAAGATCTTGAAAATGCTGTATAATATTTTTTTCATTTCTATTGTTATGCAGCATTGTAGTTGCAATGTTAACTTTTGATTGGGGAAGCAATTTTATTTTTGTCATTTGTTGAATGAGAAACAGATTGACAATTCCTCTGGTAAGCAACAAGGAGCAGTTGGTGAAGGTGATGTTCAAATTAATTTCTCTAATGAAGGTGGATTAACCGAGCTTGAGAAACTATTAAAGCAGAAGACTTTCTCCAGGCACGTTTTGTATCATGTGCATGAGAAATTATTGCTTTTGTTATTTAGTTGTTGAATATATATTTGCTCTTAGCATTTGAATAATTTATCGAACCTGATTTTACTTCTTCCTATTGTCTATATCTAGTTCTTGCCAGTCTGAGTTCTTTGATAATAATATGCCTCTTGGCATAAATATTTTTTTGATTCTTTACATGATCATTGTCTATTATCCACAGATTTGAGATTGATCATTTGACAGCACTGATTGAGCATTTGACAACACTTATGCGTTCAAGAACTGTGGATGCACCTATCAGGGAAGAAGAGAAGAAGAGAAGAAGAAAGAAATGGATCCCTCAGAACCAATGTTGCCTTGCGGACAAAGGGAAGAATATCCGAAAACACCTGCGCAAAAAAACGGGATTGAAAATCGTTTTTTTGTCACCCCACATGTTACTTCAAGTGTAGGAGAACTTACCTTCATAGTTATCTTCTACATATATTTTTGGTTGTATCTTGTGGATTGGAAATTATTGATTTCTCTATTGTGCTCCGTCCCACATGAATTGCTTTGTGATGTCCACAGGTTCCCATCGAGGATGTTGCTTCACTTGCAGAGCTTGCAAAGGCTTACATGGGGAGCAGACCTTCTAAGGTTTCCTCATCAATGTTAGGTGTGCAAAATCCTGTACTAAGGGAGGATCCAACTCTTCTAAAAAGAGAAAACTTTCCTCTTAAATCCCCTATTATGTCAATTGTGCCAAAGGCTACTAGACATGCTGCTGTTCATGAAAATGGTTTTGTGACCCCAGGATCTCATGGAAGATCTGCAATATATAGAATGGCTCGAACACCATATGCCAGAATATTCCTAGCCTCCACACTCAAGGTATGCCTTTTCCTGAATACCATTTTGGATCATAATGTTTCTAGGATCAAAATTTTTATGTGGTTTCTCTAATTTTACAGGGTGGTGGGCTTGCTGTTCAAGGTGAGCCGTCATCTTCAACTCGGTCTGCATTGGATCATGACATTCTTTCTGGACCTAATAAAGGGGTACAAGTACTTGCTAGTTATAAGTCGTGTCTTTTCAATGTATATTTTAGATATGTTACTAGATTTTGTGTTTCGCTTTTCTCATTTTTGCAGACATTAAAGCGTAGAAGTTCGGCATTGGATAATGATGTAGGATCTTTTGGTCGTATCCTCCATATCCGTCACAAGTCTAATCTTGGCAGATCTGCAATATATAGTATGGCTCGAACACCATATGCCAGAATATACCCAGCCTCCACACTCAAGGTTTGCCTTTTCCTGAATACCATTTTGGATCATAATGTTTCTAGGATCAAAATTTTTATGTGGTTTCTCTAATTTTACAGGGTGGTGGGCTTGCTGTTGAAGGTGAGCCGTCATCTTCAACTCGGTCTGCATTGGATCATGACATGCTTTCTGGACCTAATAAAGGGGTACAAGTACTTGCTAGTTATAAGTCATGTCTTTTCAATATATATTTTAGATATGTTACTAGATTTTGTGTTTTGCTTTTCTCATTTTTGTATACATTAAAGCATAGAAGTTCAATATTGGATAATGATATAGGATCTTTTGGTCGTATCCACCAAATCCGTCACAAGTCTAATCTTCTCTATTCTAAAGGCTCAAGCTTACCTCTTTCTGGTAGCTCTCTAGCTGTTGCTAGAAGTGGAGTGGGTATTTATGCTGCTCAGCAACCCTCATCTTCCATGCAGAAGCCTATTCTACTGGATGAAGTCAAGCGTAGCCATACAAAATTGTCAGAAGAAAATGTGGACAATACTATACCTAGTATGAGCTATTCCCCTTTACCCTCAAAATCGAGTGAGATGGCTTCCAAAATACTTCACCAACTTGATAAATGGGTTTCTCCTAAAGAAAAATCATCCGAATTAAGGTTACCAATTGTCAATGATAATTCACCAACAAAGTTGTCACCTTCCATGTTACAAGGACAGGCTCTACGAAGCATGGAAATGGTAGATTCGTCAAAATTGCTGGACAATGTATAAGGTGATAAATTAAATGGCACATTTGGAAATTTGTCTGCTAGTGCTCAGAATCAGAAGCTAACTTCACAAAGAAATATGGTTGAAAATGGTCAATTGAAGCTTGTTGCTCCTTCTGATGGATTAGTTCCAGTCAAAATTACTACCGATGCTACAAAACCAAGGAATCAAGTCCTGTCTAGTGCAAAATCTGTGGATTCTTTTACGATAAAATCTGTTTCTTACCCCCCCAAAAAAGAATAAGGCATTCCATCTGAGTGCACGAGGTATGATTTGTATGATATCTAGTTGACTATTTTTTATAGTTATGTCTATTTTTTTAAAAATATTTTAGTATGTGGCATTATGTTAGTTGGTTTACATTAGCTTTGTGGGAATAACCGGTGTTACTCACCTTGTAGGCTTGTTGCTTCCTTCCATTTAATCACTAGTAATGAGTAAAGCAATTGACAATAGATCTTAATTTGGTAGTTGTATTTATATTTTATTTGATTCCAAACAGAATAAAATGTGAGTTGAGTTTTCAAATGAAAGATAGTGTTCAACCTCAGGTCATGTTTATTCACTATTCTTTGTATCTTTCTACTTATTTAAGGATTGTTTGGACCTGGATGATAATGCTCATCCTAATGGAGCTTTCTTCTCTTTTTCTCCTGTTGAGAAAGAAATAACCTGCTCCACTACCATGGCTGAGAATAGTGGCGCCTCTTTTGCACAATGTGGCGCCTCTTTTGGGCGTCACATGTGATGCGTGACGCCTCTTTTGGACGTCACATGTGACGCCCCAATGAGGCGTCACTCATCAGTCATCAAGTGTTGACACGTGTCATATTTTGTTTCCAAAAAAGAAATTAATTTAATCATAAAACTTCTGAAGGCCATAACTTTTGACTCGAGTATCCAAATCAGGTAATTCTTTTTTAGATTCCACATACCTTTTCGAGATCTACGCAATGGAATCTCATTTGATATATTTTATTTCACAAAAACATAATTTAAATTTAAATCAGGTAATTCTTCTTCCGTAGAGATTTAGAATATTTATTTAATTATTTCCTTTATTAATACAGATTTTTCAAATTGATTTTTGAGTTTAAATCACAAATCAAATCTTTATTTTGTTTTCCTTTTTAATAATAATTGTTACTTTTAATTTAAATCACAAACCAAATCTTTATTACAGTTTTGAGAATAATTACGGATCTATTGCATAATGTGACGCCTCTTTTGGGCGTCAAATGTGACGCTCCATTGAGGCGTCTCACCCTAAGGGGAGACGCCCCAATGAGGCGTCACTCATCAGTCATCAGGTGTTGACATGTGTCACATTTTTTTCCAAAAAAGAAATTAATTTAATCATAAAACTTCTGAAGGCCATAACTTTTGACTCGAGTATCCAAATCAGGTAATTCTTTTTTTGATTCCACATAACTTTTCGAGATCTACGCAATGACATCTCTTTTGATATATTTTATTTCTCAAAAACATAATTTAAATTTAAATCAGGTAATCCTTCTTTCTTAGAGATTTAGAATATTTATTTAATTATTTCCTTTATTAATAAAGATTTTTCAAATTGATTTTTGAGTTTAAATCACAAATCAAATCTTTATTTTGTTTTCCTTATTAATAATAATTGTTACTTTTAATTTAAATCACAAACCAAATCTTTGATAAAGTTTTGAGCATAATTACGGATGTATTGCACAATGTGACGCCTCTTTTGGGCGTCACATGTGACGCCCCATTGAGGCGTCTCACCCTAAGGGGAGATGCCCCAATGCGGCGTCACTCATCAGGTGTTGACACGTGTTATATTTTTTTCCAAAAAATAAATTAATTTAATCATAAAACTTCTGAAAGCCATAACTTTTGACTCGGGTATCCAAATCAGGTAATTCTTTTTTTGATTCCACATAACTTTTCGAGATCTACGCAATGACATCTCATTTGATATATTTTATTTCTCAAAAACTTAATTTAAATTTAAATCAGGTAATCCTTCTTCCTTAGAGATTTAGAATATTTATTTAATTATTTCCTTTATTAATACAGATTTTTCAAATTGATTTTTGAGTTTAAATCACAAATCAAATCTTTATTTTGTTTTCCTTATTAATAATAATTGTTACTTTTAATTTAAATCACAAACCAAATCTTTATTACAGTTTTAAGAGTAATTACGGATCTATTGCACAATGTGGTGCCTCTTTTGGGCGTCACATGTGACGCCTCTTTTGGACGTCACATGTGACGCCCCTTTTGGACGTCACATGTGACGCCCCATTGAGGCGTCACTCATCAGTCATCAGTGTTGACACGTGTCATATTTGTTTCAAAAAAAGAAATTAATTTAATCATAAAACTTCTGAAGGCCATAACTTTTGACTCGAGTATCCAAATCAGGCAATTCTTTTTTTGATTCCACATACCTTTTCGAGATCTACGCAACGACATCTCATTTGATATATTTTATTTCTCAAAAACATAATTTAAATTGAAATCAGGTAATCCTTCTTCCTTAGAGATTTAGAATATTTATTTAATTATTTCCTTTATTAATACAGATTTTTCAAATTGATTTTTGAGTTTAAATCACAAATCAAATATTTATTTTGTTTTCCTTATTAATAATAATTGTTACTTTTAATTTAAATCACAAACCAAATCTTTATTACAGTTTTGAGAATAATTACGGATCTATTGCACAATGTGACGCCTCTATTGGGCATCACATGTGACGCCCCATTGAGGCGTCCCACTCTAAGGGGAGACGCCACAATGAGGCGTCACTCATCAGTCATTAGGTGTTGACAGGTGTGATTTTTTTTTCCAAAAAAGAAATTGATTTAATCATAAAACTTCTGAAGGCCATAACTTTTGACTCGAGTATCCAAATAAGGTAATTCTTTTTATGATTCGACATAACTTTTAGAGATATACGCATTGGCATCTCATATGATATATTTTATTTCTCAAAAACATAATTTAAATTTAAATCAGGTAATCCTTCTTCTTTAGAGGTTTAGAATATTTATTTAATTATTTCCTTTATTAATACAGATTTTTCAAATTGATTTTTGAGTTTAAATCACAAATCAAATCTTTATTTTGTTTTCCTTATTAATAATAATTGTTACTTTTAATTTAAATCACAAACCAAATCTTTATTACAGTTTTGAGAATAATTACGGATCTATTGCACAATGTGACGCCTCTTTGTGACGCCCCATTGAGGCGTCTCACCTTAAGGAGAGACGCCCCAACGAGACGTCACTCATCCGTCATCAGGTGTTGACACGTGTCATTTTTTTTTCAAAAAAGAAATTAATTTAATCATAAAACTTCTGAAGGCCATAACTTTTGACTCGGGTATCCAAATCAGGTAATTCTTTTTTTGATTCCATATAACTTTTCGAGATCTACGCAATGACATCTCATTTGATATATTTTATTTCTCAAAAAGATAATTTAAATTTAAATCAGGTAATCCTTCTTCCTTAGAGATTTAGAATATTTATTTAATTATTTCCTTTATTAATACAGATTTTTCAAATTGATTTTTGAGTTTAAATCACAAATCAAATCTTTATTTTGTTTTCCTTATTAATAATAATTGTTACTTTTAATTTAAATCACAAACCAAATCTTTATTACAGTTTTGAGAATAATTACGGATCTATTGCACAATGTGACGCCTCTTTTGGGCGTCACATATGACGCCCCATTGCGGCGTCTCACCCTAAGGGGAGACGCCCCAATGCAGCATCACTCATCAGTCATCAGGTGTTGACACGTGTCATATTTTTTTTTTCCAAAAGAGAAATTAATTTAATCATAAAACTTCTGAAGGCCATAACTTTTGACTCTGGTATCCAAATCAGGTAATTCTTTTTTTGATTCCACATAACTTTTCGAGATATACGCATTGGCATCTCATATGATATATTTTATTTCTCAAAAACATAATTTAAATTTAAATCAGGTAATCCTTCTTCCTTAGAGATTTAGAATATTTATTTAATTATTTCCTTTATTAATACAGATTTTTCAAATTGATTTTTGAGTTTAAATCACAAATCAAATCTTTATTTTGTTTTCCTTATTAATAATAATTGTTACTTTTAATTTAACTCACAAACCAAATCTATATTACAGTTTTGAGAATAATTACGGATCTATTGCACAATGTGACGCCTCTTTGTGACGCCCCATTGAGGCGTCTCACCTTAAGGAGAGACGCCCCAATGAGGCGTCACTCATCAGTCATCAGGTGTTGACACGTGTCATATTATTTTTCCAAAAAAGAAATTAATTTAATCATAAAACTTCTGAAGGCCATAACTTTTGACTCGGGTATCCAAATCAGGTAATTCTTTTTTTGATTCCACATAACTTTTCGAGATCTACGCAATGACATCTCATTTGATATATTTTATTTCTCAAAAACATAATTTAAATTTAAATCAGGTAATCCTTCTTCTTAGAGATTTAGAATATTTATTTAATTATTTCCTTTATTAATACAGATTTTTCAAATTGATTTTTGAGTTTAAATCACAAATCAAATCTTTATTTTGTTTTCCTTATTAATAATAATTGTTACTTTTAATTTAAATCACAAACCAAATCTTTATTACAGTTTTGAGAATAATTACGGATCTATTGCACAATGTGACGCCTCTATTGGGCGTCACATGTGACGCTCCATTGAGGCGTCCCACTCTAAGGGGAGACGCCTCAATGAGGCGTCACTCATCAGTCATCAGGTGTTGACACGTGTCATTTTTTTTTCAAAAAAGAAATTAATTTAATTATAAAACTTCTGAAGGCCATAACTTTTAACTCGGGTATCCAAATCAGGTAATTCTTTTTTTGATTCGACATAACTTTTCGAGATATACGCATTGGCATCTCATTTGATATATTTTATTTCTCAAAAACATAATTTAAATTTAAATCAGGTAATCCTTCTTCCTTAGAGATTTAGAATATTTATTTAATTATTTCCTTTATTAATACAGATTTTTACAATTGATTTTTGAGTTTAAATCACAAATCAAATCTTTATTTTGTTTTCCTTATTAATAATAATTGTTACTTTTAATTTAAATCACAAACCAAATCTTTATTACAGTTTTGAGAATAATTACGGATCTATTCCATAATGTGACGCCTCTTTTGGGCGTCAAATGTGACGATCCATTGAGGCGTCTCACCCTAAGGGGAGACGCCCCAATGAGGCGTCACTCATCAGTCATCAGGTGTTGACACGTGTCATATTGTTTTTCCAAAAAAGAAATTAATTTAATCATAAAACTTCTGAAGGCCATAACTTTTGACTCGGGTATCTCAATCAGGTACTTTTTTTTTGATTCCACGTAACTTTTCGAGATCTACGCCATGACGTCTCGTTTGATATACTTTATTTCTCAAAAACATAATTTAAATTTAAATCAGGTAATCCTTCTTTCTTAGAGATTTAGAATATTTATTTAATTATTTCCTTTATTAATACAGATTTTTCAAATTGATTTTTGAGTTTAAATCACAAATCAAATCTTTATTTTGTTTTCCTTATTAGTAATAATTGTTACTTTTAATTTAAATCACAAACCAAATCTTTATTACAGTTTTGAGAATAATTACGGATCTATTGCATAATGTGGCGCCTCTTTTGGGCGTCACATGTGACGCCTCTTTTGGACGTCACATGTGACGCCCCATTGAGGCATCACTCATCAGTCATCAGGTGTTGACACGTGTCATATTTTGTTTCCAAAAAAGAAATTAATTTAATCATAAAACTTCTGAAGGCCATAACTTTGACTTGAGTATCCAAATCAGGTAATTCTTTTTTTGATTCCACATACCTTTTCGAGATCTACGCAATGGCATCTCTTTTGATATATTTTATTTCCCAAAAACATAATTTAAATTTAAATCAGGTAATTCTTCTTCCTTAGAGATTTAGAATATTTATTTATTTAATTCTTTTTTTAATACAGATTTTTCAAATTGATTTGTGAGTTTAAATCACAAATCAAATCTTTATTTTGTTTTCCTTATTAATAATAATTGTTACTTTTAATTTAAATCACAAACCAAATCTTTATTACAGTTTTGAGAATAATTACGGATCTATTCCATAATGTGACGCCTCTTTTGGGCGTCAAATGTGACGATCCATTGAGGCGTCTCACCCTAAGGGGAGACGCCCCAATGAGGCGTCACTCATCAGTCATCAGGTGTTGACACGTGTCATTTTTTTTTCCTAAAAAGAAATTAATTTAATCATAAAACTTCTGAAGGCCATAACTTTTGACTCGGGTATCCAAATCAGGTACTTCTTTTTTTGATTACACATAACTTTTCGAGATCTACGCAATGGCATCTCGTTTGATATATTTTATTTCTCAAAAACATAATTTAAATTTAAATCAGGTAATCCTTCTTCTTTAGAGATTTAGAATATTTATTTAATTATTTCCTTTATTAATACAGATTTTTCAAATTGATTTTTGAGTTTAAATCACAAATCAAATCTTTATTTTGTCTTCCTTATTAATAATAATTGTTACTTTTAATTTAAATCACAAACCAAATCTTTATTACAGTTTTGAGAATAATTACGGATCTATTGCACAATGTGACGCCTCTATTGGGCGTCACATGTGACGCCCCATTGAGGCGTCCCACTCTAAGGGGAGACGCCTCAATGAGGCGTCACTCATCAGTCATCAGGTGTTGACACGTGTCATTTTTTTTTTCAAAAAAGAAATTGATTTAATCATAAAACTTCTGAAGGCCATAACTTTTAACTCGGGTATCCAAATCAGGTAATTCTTTTTTTTGATTCGACATAACTTTTCGAGATATACGCATTGGCATCTCATTTGATATATTTTATTTCTCAAAAACATAATTTAAATTTAAATCAGGTAATCCTTCTTCCTTAGAGATTTAGAATATTTATTTAATTATTTCCTTTATTAATACAGATTTTTACAATTGATTTTTGAGTTTAAATCACAAATCAAATCTTTATTTTGTTTTCCTTATTAATAATAATTGTTACTTTTAATTTAAATCACAAACCAAATCTTTATTACAGTTTTGAGAATAATTACGGATCTATTCCATAATGTGACGCCTCTTTTGGGCGTCAAATGTGACGATCCATTGAGGCGTCTCACCCTAAGGGGAGACGCCCCAATGAGGCGTCACTCATCAATCATCAGGTGTTGACACGTGTCATATTTTTTTTCCAAAAAAGAAATTAATTTAATCATAAAACTTCTGAAGGCCATAACTTTTGACTCGGGTATCCAAATCAGGTACTTTTTTTTTGATTCCACGTAACTTTTCGAGATCTACGTCATGACGTCTCGTTTGATATATTTTATTTCTCAAAAACATAATTTAAATTTAAATCAGGTAATCCTTCTTTCTTAGAGATTTAGAATATTTATTTAATTATTTCCTTTATTAATACAGATTTTTCAAATTGATTTTTGAGTTTAAATCACAAATCAAATCTTTATTTTGTTTTCCTTATTAGTAATAATTGTTACTTTTAATTTAAATCACAAACCAAATCTTTATTACAGTTTTGAGAATAATTACGGATCTATTGCACAATGTGGCGCCTCTTTTGGGCGTCACATGTGACGCCTCTTTTGGACGTCACATGTGACGCCCCATTGAGGCATCACTCATCAGTCATCAGTGTTGACACGTGTCATATTTTGTTTCCAAAAAAGAAATTAATTTAATCATAAAACTTCTGAAGGCCATAACTTTTGACTCGAGTATCCAAATCAGGTAATTCTTTTTTTGATTCCACATACCTTTTCGAGATATACGCATTGGCATCTCATTTGATATATTTTATTTCTCAATAACATAATTTAAATTTAAATCAGGTAATCCTTCTTCCTTAGAGATTTAGAATATTTATTTA
The DNA here is from genome assembly GCF_033153095.1 of Gastrolobium bilobum. Classification (NCBI taxonomy): domain Eukaryota; kingdom Viridiplantae; phylum Streptophyta; class Magnoliopsida; order Fabales; family Fabaceae; genus Gastrolobium; species Gastrolobium bilobum. The sequence continues at coordinate 62,094 of NW_026898907.1, forward strand.
ATTATTTCCTTTATTAATATAGATTTTTACAATTGATTTTTGAGTTTAAATCACAAATCAAATCTTTATTTTGTTTTCCTTATTAATAATAATTGTTACTTTTAATTTAAATCACAAACCAAATCTTTATTACAGTTTTGAGAATAATTACGGATCTATTGCACAATGTGGCGCCTCTTTTGGGCGTCACATCTGACGCCTCTTTTGGACGTCACATGTGACGCCCCAATGAGGCGTTACTCATCAGTCATCAGGTGTTGACACGTGTCATATTTTTTTCCAAAAAAGAAATTAATTTAATCATAAAACTTCTGAAGGCCATAACTTTTGACTCGGGTATCCAAATCAGGTAATTCTTTTTTTGATTCCACATAACTTTTCGAGATCTACGCAATGGAATCTCATTTGATATATTTTATTTCTCAAAAATATAATTTAAATTTAAATCAGGTAATCATTCTTCCTTAGAGATTTAGAATATTTATTTAATTATTTCTATTTTTAATACAGATTTTTCAAATTGATTTTTGAGTTTAAATCACAAATCAAATCTTTATTTTATTTTCCTTATTAATAATAATTGTTACTTTCAATTTAAATCACAAACCAAATATTTTTTAGAGTTTTGAGAATAATTACGGATCTATTACACAATGTGGCGCCTGACGCCCCATTGCGGCGTCTCACCCTAAGGGGAGACGCCCCAATGAGGCGTCACTCATCAGTCATCAGGTGTTGACACGTGTCATATTTTTTTTTTCCAAAAAAGAAATTAATTTAATCATAAAACTTTTGAAAATCAGGTAATTCTTTTTGTGATTCCATATAACTTTTCGAGATCTACGCAATGACATCTCATTTGATATATTTTATTTCTCAAAAACATAATTTAAATTTAAATCAAGTAATCCTTCTTCCTTAGAGATTTAGAATATTTATTTAAGTAATTCCTTTTTTAATACAGATTTTTCAAATTGATTTTTGAGTTTATATCACAAATCAAATCTTTATTTTGTTTTCCTTATTAATAATAATTGTTACTTTTAATTTAAATCACAAACCAAATCTTTATTACAGTTTTGAGAATAATTACGGATCTATTGCACAATGTGACGCCTCTATTGGGCGTCACATGTGACGCCCCATTGAGGCGTCCCACTCTAAGGGGAGACGCCCCAATGAAGCGTCACTCATCAGTCATCAGGTGTTGACACATGTCATTTTTTTTTTCCAAAAAAGAAATTGATTTAATCATAAAACTTCTGAGGGCCATAACTTTTAACTCGGGTATCCAAATCAGGTAATTCTTTTTTTGATTTGACATAACTTTTCGAGATATACGCATTGGCATCTCATTTGATATATTTTATTTCTCAAAAACATAATTTAAATTTAAATCAGGTAATCCTTCTTCCTTAGAGATTTAGAATATTTATTTAATTATTTCCTTTATTAATACATATTTTTCAAATTGATTTTTGAGTTTAAATCACAAATCAAATCTTTATTTTGTTTTCCTTATTAATAATAATTGTTACTTTTAATTTAAATCACAAACAAATCTTTATTACAGTTTTGAGAATAATTACGGATCTATTGCATAATGTGACGCCTCTTTTGAGCGTCAAATGTGACGATCCATTGAGGTGTCTCACCCTAAGGGGAGACGCCCCAATGAGGCGTCACTCATCAGTCATCAGGTGTTGACACGTGTCATATTTTTTTCCAAAAAAGAAATTAATTTAATCATAAAACTTCTGAAGGCCAACTTTTGACTCGGGTATCCAAATCAGGTAATTCTTTTTTTGATTCCACATAACTTTTCGAGATCTACGAAATTGCATCTCGTTTGATATATTTTATTTCTCAAAAACATAATTTAAATTTAAATCAGGTAATCCTTCTTCCTTAGAGATTTAGAATATTTATTTAATTATTTCCTTCATTAATACAGATTTTTCAAATTGATTTTTGAGTTTAAATCAAAAATCAAATCTTTATTTTGTTTTCCTTAGTAATAATAATTGTTTTTTTTAATTTAAATCACAAACCAAATCTTTATTACAGTTTTGAGAATAAATACATATCTATTGCAGAATGTTACGCCTCTTTTGGCCGTCACATGTGACGCCTCATTGTGACGTCTCACCCTAAAAAGAGACGCCCCAATGAGGCGTCACTCATCAGTCATCAGGTGTTGACACGTATCATATTTTTTTTCAAATTGATTTAGAATTGATTTAGTGAATTCCTTTTTAATACAGATTTTTCAAATTGATTTTTGAGTTTAAATCACAAATCAAATCTTTATTTTGTTTTCCTTATTAATAATAATTGTTACTTTTAATTTAAATCACAAACCAAATCTTTATTACAGTTTTGAGAATAATTACGGATCTATTGCACAATGTGACGCCTCTATTGGGCGTCACATGTGACGCCCCATTGAGGCGTCCCACTCTAAGGGGAGACGCCCCAATGCGGCGTCCCTCATCAGTCATCAGGTGTTGACACGTGTCATTTTTTTTTCCTAAAAAGAAATTAATTTAATCATAAAACTTCTGAAGGCCATAACTTTTGAATCGGGTATCCAAATCAGGTACTTCTTTTTTTGATTACACATAACTTTTCGAGATCTACGCAATGGCATCTCGTTTGATATATTTTATTTCTCAAAAACATAATTTAAATTTAAATCAGGTAATCCTTCTTCTTTAGAGATTTAGAATATTTATTTAATTATTTCCTTTATTAATACAGATTTTTCAAATTGATTTTTGAGTTTAAATCACAAATCAAATCTTTATTTTGTCTTCCTTATTAATAATAATTGTTACTTTTAATTTAAATCACAAACAAATCTTTATTACAGTTTTGAGAATAATTACGGATCTATTGCACAATGTGACGCCTCTATTGGGCGTCACATGTGACGCTCCATTGAGGCGTCCCACTCTAAGGGGAGACGCCTCAATGAGGCGTCACTCATCAGTCATCAGGTGTTGACACGTGTCATTTTTTTTTTCAAAAAAGAAATTAATTTAATTATAAAACTTCTGAAGGCCATAACTTTTAACTCGGGTATCCAAATCAGGTAATTCTTTTTTTGATTCGACATAACTTTTCGAGATATACGCATTGGCATCTCATTTGATATATTTTATTTCTCAAAAACATAATTTAAATTTAAATCAGGTAATCCTTCTTCCTTAGAGATTTAGAATATTTATTTAATTATTTCCTTTATTAATACAGATTTTTACAATTGATTTTTATTACAGTTTTGAGAATAATTACGGATCTATTCCATAATGTGACGCCTCTTTTGG
>NW_026898908.1:0-65150 GCF_033153095.1 Gastrolobium bilobum
GTGAATCCTCTTTTAGAAAAAAATTGTTGCTGCACCTCAAGATTCAATGTCAAACGGCACTAGCTCCATAACGTCACTTATTCCACTGAACAACGTTAACCATCAGGTTTCTACACTATCCCCTCTGTCTGCCCATTGCTTTGAGACTTATTGTTTTGATGTATTGACCGAAATTTTAAACTTTTAGGTTGGATCCTCTGCAACTAGTTCAGTGTGTGACAAAGCAGGTGGTATAGTGTGTGAAAATGCTGTTGGTTCTCAAGGACTGGTTCTTCATGACTCAGTAAATGGATCTTTGAATATGGAGAGTCTTAATCAAAAGTGCATGAAAAAATCAAAAAAGAAGTTTTTGAAGTATCAGGTATCAAGCATGCATGCCCGCTCAACGTTCCTTTTCTTGGCATACTTAAGCCTAGAAAGAAGAGGAATCACAAAAGAAGTAAACGTCGCACGTCCGGTTTGAAGAATCCAATTAAAGGAAAGTTGGATAAACATGATTTCTCATCTGATGTTGGGCCATCTACAGCTGAAAAAGTTGATGAATTTCCCTGTGTGTCAACTACAGCTGAAAAAGTTGATGAATTTCCCTGTGTGTCAAGTTGTTTCGAGAGTAGGGAAACCAAGGCTGGTTATAAAGCTGGTGCTAATTTTAAATCTAATAATGAATCTCCGGTAGAAAATACTGCTGAAGAATTTAGGAAGAGAATCAATCAAAACTGTGCCATTCTTGCAACAGCCATGCAATTAGAAAATATATCTGGGTGTGGTTCAGTAGTAGACCAATTTGAAGCTAGACAAGCTGATAGTCTGCAAGATGGTAAAAGAGATCAAATGCATAATAGTTTAATGAGTATGCTCACCCGAGGTCTGGAGGAGACAGTTGGTAAGTTTCTATTGATTTTCTCTCCCAGTTTTTGTCTGGGATAATATGTGAAATTTGTGTTCCAAATCCATGTAGTTTAATCCTGCTCTTGTTCTGTGCAAAGTGGAGTTGCATATATGTGGATGTGCTGCCTTTGGATTTGTACTATGATAATATACTCGAATATGATCAAATCAACATCAACAACACATTTATCCCAAATTAATTGGGGTCGGTGGTAGATGAACCCAAATAAAAGATACGAAAGGGTTGAAAAAAGATAAAAATAAAAATAAATAAATAAAGTAGTATATATATAAGTAATAAAAGAAGGGGATAGAAGAAGAGGGGGAGATAAAGAGGAAAAGGACTAAAAATGGACCTTCTGGAGCATAGGAATATGATCAAATAAATGCATAAATGTGCTTGCTCATTTTAGTGTCTAATTATTCTGCTATAGTTGACCTAAAAATATCAGTATCCTTGTTTCATGAAACACGTTATTTTGGGATCTCTTTAAGTTTAGATAATATTGACTTATGAGGGAATAACCCAAGGAAAAGGGTCCCTAAACTGTGAATTCTCTAAAGTGAGCAAGTAGTGGTATATCTACCCTTGAATTTTAGTGGATTAAGATAATGAAGCATAGATACGCCTTTACTTTCCAGATAATCTCACTTTAGAGAAGTCTATCCATAGCTCAATTTCATTTATTCAAAGAGGGTGAGCCTGAAATAGTTGTAAAGTTGTTTGTTTGTGATTGAAAGGCCACATGTTCAAATTCGGGAAACATTCTCTTTTCAATTATGCAAGGGTAAGGATGTGTTAAGGATTGCCCTCACCTCAGCCTCGCTAGTGGGAGTTTAATGGAGAGTGATTTTTTTATCTGATTGTGGAGGGGTATTAATTAATGGGTATTGGATGAGTGGAAGAGAATTCCAGAAAAGGGTGGTATTAATTTGGAGTGGGAAGAAAATTCAAGAAAAGGGTGGCATGTAAGTAATGAGAGAATCTAATGTAGGGAATAGTAGTAGACAAACTTCTGGCTCCTTAATCTGGTAATTTTTTTAATTTAAACCATTTACTTATCTTTTGAGTTTTGGGTAATAATATAATCTTCACAAGAATTGAAGAATGGTCATAATCCCATAATGATTTTGTATTTATCTCTAATTAATCACATAATGTGGACTTCACCGAAGTGGCTATACTGTTAGTTGTGATCCCTCTATGGTGGTTTAGGGGTTGCTACGATGCCATTTGAGATTGATAACTATAAAGTGGGTCTATCTAGGCTATATGATGGGGGCCAGTGAGTAGTGACAGCAATAGTGGTAGTGGCCATGATGGACCTGGTAATGGTGTTGGTATTGATGGTGGTAACTATGGTTCTGGGTTGCTCTTAATTCTAATTTTTGTTGTATAGGTATTGTGGAATGAAAATGCTCTTTTTAGAGATCTCCTAACTGAATCAAATATAGTTATCAGGGTATTAGGAATTACTGAACTGCTTCAAGTAAACCAGACAAATATTTTTAGTGTTTGAATGAATAAAATTAGGGGATTATTTTTATTATGTTACATAACATAAAACCATCTTCCTTCCTACACACACAAATTTTATATGGGACCCACTTTAAGTTTTTCTCTTTTTCCTATTCTCTCTCCTCTCTCTTCCTTTTGTGAGAGTAGGAAGTTTGCTTTTATGTTATGTTACATAACAAAAATAATTCCCATAAATAATACTTGAGTCACTTCCCCTCCTTTTTCCTGTACTTTTAAACTCTTGGCACCTTTATGCTTGACTTATAACACTTCTGTTATTAATTTGGGTGCAGTTGCAAGTTGGGATGACATAGAATTACATTCATCTCAGTCCTTGGAGTCAAAGAATGACCAGATTGTCAGCATTGGATATGTAGGAGATGAATGGTGAGCTCAGCCAAATGTTGTTCCTTTCTCTCTTCTTTTTTATTTATAGTAATTTGGAATATATTGGTTTGGGCCTTCCTCTGTCATGACCGACTCTTGGAAGAAACATTTTTCCTTGAGTTCATGGTTTCAAAGTGAGTTTTTCTCTCTTAAGGAGAGGAAATATGGTATTTTTTTTTTTGAGTTATGAAAAGTTATCATTTTCAACAATTTATTTGTGGGATTAGTTTTTCTCATGTTATAGGAGTTAATTTTATCTCCTACACTCATAAAAGTGTGTGGGACCCATATTTTCTTTTCTCTTGTTTCTTCTCACATGGCTCCAAACACTTTTATGTATGTGTATGAAATAATTTTATCTCCTACAATATAAAAAACATAAATCTCTTTATTTGTACCTAAAAAGTACTTTCTTCTACGTACTGGATTTCTATGTTAAATAATCACAGCTTAAGATTCAACTTTAGGCTTCTCTAATGTCCAAACAATGATGTTATGATTGCCTTTACATAATATGTTGCCTTGTAGATTCGCTTTTTGACCTAGGAAACTTTTTAGGCTATTATTGGTATGTGTTTATACATGAAAATGGAATGGAGTTTTTTAGTGTATGCGGGAAAGGTTTTTGTCCAGGTTCATTGTTAAAATCTGCTCTTCTTCATCCAGTTGCAATCTACCAAATATTATTATAGCTGTTAATCACAATGTTTGATATTTTGGTGGGGGGAGGCTTAGGATTTTTCATCACTGACTGTGACTGGACTATTCTAATGAATAACTTCATATTTATAAATTTGTATCTTTCCACCTCTAAATTTACAGGGATGAAGAATATGATAAGGGGAAGAGGAAGAGGAAGAAGATAAGGGGCTCCAAGCACAGCTTTAGTGGACCGAATCTTTTCCAAGAAATTGCTACCGAGAAATCCAAGTTTAAAAGGGTAAAGTTGGATCAATCTAGCTCAGGGAACCCGCCGTTTAGGATGTCTGTGGACTTTTTGTAGCAATTGTCGATTTGTCAAACGCTGAAAGTGTAGTGAAGAGAGCACCTACCTTGTTCTTTTTTAGCAGTACAAATTATTTTTTTTTTTTTTTTTTTTTTTTTTTTTTTTTTTTTTTGTAAATAACAGTACAAAATTTTTGTTTGCACGATTATTTTATTGTCTTTGGGGCCGAGCTGCAGTGGGATGGGTTTTCTATGCACTGGTGTACAATTTTCATTGTAGACAACAATGAGCTGTACATTCGAGAAGTGAAAAATGTAACCCATTGTGTTTCTGTTTTAGTTGCTGCTCGTAGTAGCCCAGAAATTTTGTTTATAAATTTTATATTTTTCAAAACATTTGGTACTTGCGTTGCAAAATGTGTCTGTTTCTTGTACTGGATTTTTATTTGGCATTTGGTTTGAGTTTGAATTAGATGGTAAACATGTTAAAAATTAATATTATATAATTAAATTTTAGGAGAGAAGAGATTATTTGACGCTAGTGTCTAACATAAAGTCTGACTCTGATTTGTAAGTATTTTGATCTAATTGGCAAAGATATTCCCAAAGCATAGAATGCTACTAAGCTGCGGAGATATTATAGCAAATGAGGCCAAACTTTGCATTTGTCTTTTTAGTACTTCGCTCTCCTATCTTTCTATTATATGCAAAAGATAAGGAGACTTGTGATTGCTCTTTATTTTTTTAAATCAAAAGATAATGATTTTTCTTTGAGATTTTGTGTTTTTGTTACATGTTTCGATACATGCCTACTTCAACACATCTACGACAACCCATTCAAGTGCATTACCCGCAAGCTCAGCTAGCCACCAATAACTAATAATTCAAATACAACTACACAAGTAATCTAAAAGATATACTAAGATTGTGAAATACCAAGAAGGAATGGAGATATAAGTATATAATCATAAATCTCTAATTGTAAGTCAGTCTAAAGAAAGCTCGCAGTGTTAACAAGAAGATAAAGATATTAAATATATTATGCATAAAGTTGTACGGGTCGATATACAATTTGTTGCTTGTTTTTCTACTTTCTTTTTTCTTTTCTTTTGTTTTCCTCTTCCTTTTTTCTTTCTCTCATTTTTCATTTTTTTCTACCATGGAACCTCTTCATCTACTGCAGTATTTGTGCAGTTTGTCCAAGTTCCATGTTCTTAATATCTGACTTTCCATCTAAGGTTTCTAAGGTTTAGGCTCCTGAACCGATTCCACTTACCACTCGGTAGGGGCCTTCCCAATTTGGGAAAAGCTTCTCTTGCAGAGCAATTTGATTGCCAATATCTGTGGTGGAGGACCAAGTCTCCCTCTTCAAAGCTTCGAAGTATGACCTTCTTATTGTACGCAGAGGATGCTCCTAGTTTGAGGCAAAGTCTTTCAAATGATTCTTTTTTCTATATTCATCAATTAGATTGAACTCTTCTATCATCATTTGTTCCATTTTTCTCCTTGGGAGCATGGTTTTTGCACCAGGATGGTTCTCTTATTTCAACTAAAATCTCTTACAGGGGTTTCATGAGTGTTAGGGTAGGTAGTTCTTTTGTACCCTGTCGAGCTGCTCGACCCACTTGCCTTTAAGTTCTTCAGCTCTCTTTTTGAGGCCATTAGTTAACACTTTATTAGCTGATTCTGTTTGTTTGTCCGTTGGTTTCAGGGTGTTCTACTTAGGAGAAACAATGTTTTATTTGTAGGCTTTACATCAATTTTCAGAAGTTGGTATCTAAAGGAAGTTGTGAGTGAACATCTTAGCTTTCTATTCATGTATTGGTCATTTAAATACATCTATCAGCAACTAACTATAATACACATACGTAGGAATCTATTCCTAAGATAAAGGAAGAGTTGCAACTAAATTACAAACATAGAACAAACCTATCAACAACCTAACAAACCAAGTAACAAACTAACAAGGGAAACCTATCGTAATACTCCCCCTCAAGTTGGAGCATGGAGGGAGGAGATGCCCAACTTGGACAATAAAAATTCAAATTGTTTTCTTCCAAGAGCTTTTGTCATGATATCAGCAGGTTGAGAGGAGGTTGAAATATGCTCGGTTGAAATGGTGTTCTTCATGACATGTTCGCGAACAAAATGACAATTGAGTTCAATATGTTTCGTACGCTCATGAAAAACCGGATTGGAGGCAATATGAAGTGCAGACTTACTATCACAGTATAACGCCATAGGCATTCAGTGATCAACACCAATATCTTTTAGAAAACCTTTGAGCCATAAAATTTCAGCAGTAGCTGCAGCCATAGAACGATACTCAGCTTCTGCAGATGAACGAGAGATGGTATGTTGTTTCTTCGATTTCCATGATATAGGTGAGTCTCCAAGTGTAACAAAGTAGCCAGTGATGGAACGACGCGTAATGGGACAACTTGCCCAATCAGAATCACAATAAGCTCGAAGAAGAAGATCACAGTTTGAGCGAAGAAGAAGACCTTGGCCTGGATTCCCCTTTATATATCGTAACACACGCAAAGCTGCATCATAATGTTCTTGCAAGGGATGCTGAAGAAACTGAGAAAGAGTACGAACTGCATAACTTAGTTCTGGTCGAGTAATAGTGAGATAAACGAGACGACCAACAATACGTCGATAGCGTGTAGGATCTTCAAAGGCTGGACCATTTGCCAGAGCCAATTGATGATTTTGATCTATAGGGAAAGCAGCGGGCTTGCAGCCAAGTAAACCGCATTCATTGAGAATATCCATCGCAAATTTACGTTGGCTAAGGAACAAACCGGATGAACTGTGAGCAAATTCGATACCAAGGAAGTATTTGAGTTTGCCAAGATCTTTAATTTTGAACCATGTTTGGAGATGCAGCTTAACTTGATCACAAACAAAACTATTATTGCCAGATAAAATTATATCGTCAACATAAATTAAGATTGCAACGAAATCATTATTGTGACGAAAAGTGAACAACGTGTAATCAGCCTTGGATTGCTGAAAACCGAAACTAAGAAGAGAAGCACGAAGCTTAGCAAACCAGTTGCGTGGGGACTGTTTGAGACCGTAGAGAGACCTTTGTAGCTTGCATGCCATTCCTGGAGATCCTTGAGAAAAACCTGGTGGAATGCATTTTGAACATCTAGTTGATAAATATGCCATCCTTTGGCAACAGCAACGGAAAGAAAGGTACGGACGCTGACCATCTTAGCAACCGGAGCGAAAGTTTCATCGTAATCTTCGCCTTCGATTTGATTGTTGCCAGCGATGACCAATCTTGCTTTATATCGCTCAATAGAGCCATCAGAATTAAATTTGATGCGAAAAACCCATTTGCAAGGGATAGCCTTTTTGCCTGGTGGGAGAGAAGTGACAACCCATGTGTGATTATCTTCTAGCGCTTGAATTTCAAGTTGCATAGCCTGTTTCCAATTTGTATTCTTCATAGCTTCTTTGAATGAACGTGGTTCCGAAGCATTACTAACAGCAGCCAAAAAATGTTGATGCTGGGAAGAAAATATAGAATTAGTAACAAACTTTTGTATAGGATAGGAAATACCTGAGGGGACGTTGGAGAGAGTGTTGGTAGAAGGGGGTATAGTAGTGTTATGACATTGATAATCTTGAAGGTAGGCAGGTGGTCGATGATTCCTTCTAGTCCGAAGAAGAGGTGCAGACGTTGAGGTTGCTGGGACTGTAGCTGCAGTTTCAGATGAAGAAACTGGTGGAGAAACGACAGCCGAAGGACTCCCCCTGTCTGTGGGCATCGTGTCAGGTTGAGGAGCATCATCAGAAGAAGCAACGAGCAGTGGTGTGTCATGAGTACATGAGTCATACAAAAATGCAGGTGGAGAGATGGTTGGTGTGATGACCGGTGAAGGATCATGATCAGCGGAAGCAAATGGAATACTATCTTCAAAAAATTGTACATCACGAGAAATAAATGTTTCCTTTGTATCCAAATCGAAAACTCTCCAACCTTTTTTGTTCGAAGGATAGCCAATAAAAACACACTTACGAGAACGGGCAGCAAATTTATCAGATGGTTTGGGCAAAACCGTAGCATAGCAAAGACAACCAAGTAACCGAATATGATCATAGGTTGGTGGTACGTTGTGCAGAACTTCAAAAGGGCACTTTCCTTTGAGTAAGGTAGTTGGAATCCTATTAATCAGATGGGCAGTAGCAAGGATACATTCTCCCCAAAAAGAAAGAGGAAGATGGCCATCAAAGCGTAGAGCTCGTGCCACATTGAGAATATGACGATGACGTCGTTCAACCCGACCATTCTGTTGGGGCGTGTATGGGCATGAAAATTGATGTAGAATACCACGGTTTGCGAAAAAGGAACTCAAAGGAGAAGAGATAAATTCAGTGCCATTATTAGATTGAACATTCTTAACTGTGAAGTTGTACTGTGTTTGCACCATTTTAATAAAATTAATTAACGTAGAACAAGCTTCATGTTTGTCACGAAGGAGATAAATCCATACAAAACGGCTACAATCATCCACAATCATAAGAAAATAACGTGCACCTGAAGATGAAACAGTGCGATATGGTCCCCATAAATCACAATGAATTAAATCAAAAGGTTGAAGACTATGCTTTTTATTGATATTAAACGGAGTACGAGTTTGTTTGGCTCTACAACACACATCACATGGAGCCATTTTATTGGAACCAGAAACAAAAGGAAGCAAATAAAGATAATGCTGTGAAGGATGTCCCAAGCGTCGATGCCACAGAGTAGATGAAGTTCCACCAGAGACCTTATTTGCAGAAAACGCTTGATGAAACACATACACCCCTTCATGTTCAACACCCTTGCCAATCGTCCTCCTCGTCTGTAGGTCCTGTAGAAAACAATTGGAATCAGTGAATAAAGCGATGCAATTGCTGCAGTGTATTAACTGAGAGATAGAAATTAAATTGCATGTAAGGGATGGCACATAAAGAACGTTGGTAAGAAGCAACGTAGATGTGAGTTGCACATCCCCACATTGGACCGCAGCGGTACGGGTTCCATTGGGTAAACCGACTGAGCACGGAGGAATAACTCGGATATTAGTGAGGAAGGAGAGTGTGCCAGTCATATGTTGTGAAGCCCCACTGTCCAGAAGCCAAGGATGTGGGAAGGAAACAATACCCGATAATTTGTCAGTTGTTGCTTTAGATGAGACAGCAAGAGACATTAATTGTTGAACCATATCAGGAGTAAGATCAGTAGCAGACAATGGTTTTGGGACACCAGTAGGAAGAGGTAATGCATCCGAGTAAGTGGCATGAGCAGAAGCATGGGCAGAACGTCCTGGGTTGGAGCGGCCGCGACCACGTCCTCTTCCAGCAGTCATGCGATCAGGGTAACCATGAAGTTTGTAACACCGGGAAGCGTCATGATTGGGACGTCCACAGTGGGAACATATGATGCGGGCCTTGGAAGGATCCAGTGGTGCAGTGTGAAGAGCACAGCCGAGAGCATCAGATGGAATTTCAGCAGTCCGAACCATAGCCTTATGGGATTCTTCTTGAATTACCATAGCAAAAACACGATTGATAGTGGGGAGAGGATTGCTGTTGAGAATTTGAGTAATGAGAGTACCATATATATGATGATCAAGTCCGATAAGGAATTGATAAACTCGATCATGTTCGAGTTCAGCAGTGACAGATTTGGTAAAGGCACACGTATCACCAGATGCACATGCAGTAAGCTTGCGGCTTGATTCCAGTTCATCCCAAATTGAACGAAGTTTAGTGTAATAGTCAGTAACATGGACGCCATTTTGCTTCATAGTGGCGAGAGCAGATTTGAGAAAAAAAATACGAGGAATGTTTGCAACAGCAAAACGTTCCTTTAGATCATCCCATAGATTCTTCGCAGTGTCGAAACATTTGATGAATGGCTGCATCTGAGGATCGATGGTATTGTGAATCCAACTATTAATCATGGAGTTGCACAGGGACCAAGCATGAGCTTCATCAGAGGAAGCATCAGAGGGTTGCGTAACACTGTTATCAACAAAGCCAAGCTTATTTTTGGCTTTCAAGGCGTTGCTCATGAGTTTGGACCAGTTTTCATAATTGGATTGGCCACGTAGAAGGACAGTAGTGAGAATAACCCCAGGGTGATCAGAGGGATGAAGGTAAAATGGTGATTTTGGGTCTGTGATTTTAAGAGTGGAGGCAGCCATAGTGGGAAAAAAAAAAACTGACTTTAGAATCGTCTAGCTCTTGATACCATAAAGGAAGTTGTGAGTGAACAACTTAGCTTTCTATTCATGTATTGGTCATTTAAATACATCTATCAGCAACTAACTATAATACACATACGTAGGAATCTATTCCTAAGATAAAGGAAGAGTTGCAACTAAATTACAAACATAGAACAAACCTATCAACAACCTAAAACTAAATTACAAACATAGAACAAACCTATTAACAAACTAACAAACCAAGTAACAAACTAACAAGGGAAACCTATCGTAATAGTATCACTGAATTACTTGCTATTGTTTGTAAAGAGGACGCCCAAAATGCTGAATCAGCACACCACAAGTTATACTTTTTTTTTATACAGATCTCGGAAAAAAAAAAAGATAAGTACGTCTGATGAATTTTTTAAAAAAAAAATAAAAATAATAAACAAAATCTTTGGATTACCATCAAAAGCGTCGGTGAAAGCAGCCAATTTGGCCTGGAAGCAACAAGCAGGTTGTGAAGGAATTTTTTCCTACGATGGATAACTAAATAAGTAATTAAATATTTGAGTTTCTGTGCAATGTTATCTGACTCTAATATATGTTTTCTGTTATATATATATATATATATATATATATATATATATATATAGGGAAATGATAGTCTCATGCTACATAAGATATCTATCTCATGTCATACACCCATAGAATTTTGTGCCAATCTTTTCTTTTTTTTTAAATTGTGGACCCTACATATTTGTATCACTCACATGAGATAGTACTCTCATGTAACATGAGATTAATAAACCCCATATATATATATATATATATATATATATATATATATATATAGGATAATACTTCTCTCATTTAACATGAGAGAAGTTCTTTTTTCTATACTAACAAGAAATGTGGAGCCCATAAGTTAAAACAAAATAAAAAAGAAAGAATATTGTAGCCATTTCTTTTTATGTCTCTGTGATATGAGATAGTTATCTGCTACAGTTGGAGAAAACAATTTTCCATATATTATTCATTGGTTTATCGATTCTTCAATTAGTTCTATTTGAGTCAGGTAGGACTGCATAGGCGATGAAGTTCTCCCTACTAAGTTTAAACACAATTCTCAAAATTGCGTGTTAAGATAAAACAATCACTTACCAATTAATCCATGTATTTGGTGGTTCTATTTTTTATTTTCTAAAGTTAGTTTAAAAAATTCGAGCATTTTGTAGCCTCTATAACCAAAATTGGAATCTAATTTTCGGATTTTGTATTTTCAATGGTGAAAATTACTTACTTGGATTTTGAATGCTGAATTCGGATTCAACGTAGGCAAGACAACTTTGGTAGTGCAGACTCTTTAATTTTTGTGAAGAAGGCGAAATTAAATTTTTTTTTTAAATCTACAGTTAAAAGAAAAATAATTTTCTGAAGGTTGGCGAAATCACATATAATTTAAAATTTACTTCCCACCAAAATTAGATGTGAAAGACACAATTGCGAAAGACGGAGGAGCGGGATCCCACACTAACAGATAAAAAAAAAATTGTTACTTCCGTAGCACCCAACCAGGCGCGTCTACTTTTTTTATAAAGAAAGTTTTATTCTATTTCAATTCAAATTTTTTTTATTATCTTTTTTTTTTTGTGGAGGGATGTACCGTACACCCTAGCACAGAAAAAGGTCTTCATGCTAACCCCCTCTTGGTTGAGCTCGTTTATTATAGGCAGGGAGCTTATGCTCCTTTTTCAAAAGTAGGAAAAAAAAAAGGATTGGGAGAGGATTTAGAGGGAAGAAAAAGGGTATAAATGAAAAGAAAATTTTCTTTTTTGGTAAAGGACCATCAAATAATATTGTGCTCCTGGATCACATTAAAAAAATCCCTCTTGGTTCCCCCAGAGCATGACACTTGGCTTTTTTTAAAAGAAAAAATTGATAATGATTTTGTTGTGTCATGAAGACAGAGATGTCCAGTCAATGACTAATATATTAATATTGGATCTGGGTGTCATCTCTCAAGTATCTATGAGAAAGATACTTTATAGATCAGGGATCACTATGCACTATTGTAATAATGACATAGCCAAATGGTGTGATGTGTGTACAGTGACAACTAAAAGAGAGGATTTAGAATGTATATACCTTTTTGGCTTAACCATTTATTTATAGATGAGTTACTTGACAGTAATGAAATGTTGGATCTCTTAGGGGGTGTTTGGTAGGAGGTGAAAAAAAAATTTCTTAAGAAAATGGGATGGGGAAAATTATTTGCCTATGTTTGGTAGGAGATGGTGTAAAAATATGGCCGGGAAATTTTTTTCCTATCATTTGTTTTTCTATGTAAAATAGTTGGGGAAGATTACCATTGAAGGGGTGGAATTATTATTTTCCCATGTGGATAGAAAATTAACACATAACATCAGTAAAATTAACTCAACATTCCCGAAAAAAATTTGGCTTACCAAACACTTTTTAGTAACTTACTTAAAAAAAAAAATTCCATTCATATTCCCAGAAATTATTTGTTTCCGGTAAAAAAAATCTCCTCTACCAAACCCAACCTTAGGCAAGTTGGAGTCCAGTTCATGATCCATTGCTACTGTAATAGGATTAATATAATTAAAAAATCTTTTCTTAATTCTCTCTTAGCTGTGAGTTGGGGTGAAAGTGAGCTGGGTTGAGCCGAGCTTTGCCCCGAAAAGCCCAAGCCTACGTCAAAAAAGTTCAATTTGGCCCGGCCCAAGCCTAGAATGAGTCTAACTGTTAGCCGGGTTTGGCCCGTTTATGAAAAAAATGGCCTGGCTTGGCCCGTTAGCCTGTTAATTTTTGACTTCCAAGCAGAACCATGAATCAACTTTACAAAGTACTCAAATTCTGTTGCTACACCAAAAATCATAATTTCAACGTCCAAACAGAATCATGAATCATAACAAAACTAATACAATATGCATTTAAGTCATTTTCAAAAGCAAAATGCTCAAATTAAATAGCATATATTTCATCAGATCCAACAAACAAATCCATACTATGTAAATTAAAATAACTACATGAATCCAACAAACACATCATGATGCTTGTAGTAAGTATAACCTCTGCCAAAAATCTTTTAATATATTCATATACACAATCTAACATGTTGAGATGTTGGTTCCTCCTATATAAGAAATAAAGTAAGATTTCTATTAAAATATAATCGAATATGATTAAGTTATACATAATTACAATTGATTAAATTTATATTTTTTTTTCTTCAAGGCATACTTACTCTATTTTATTTTATTTAAAATAAATAATACAACATAGGCCAGCCTGTAGGCTTATAGGTCCGGTCTTTTGAAAGTGAGCCTACGACCTTTTTATTAAACATGCTTTTTTAAGGCCCGAGCCCAGCCTATTATACAAAATATACTAGGTCAGGTCTAGCCTGATGTAGGCCGAGCCGTAGGCCCCTGTAGGCCGGCCCGACCCAGTTTCACCCCTAGCTGTGAGCCCTTTTGTGGGCCTTTGTAAGCTTTATAAAAAAAATTATTTGTGAATTTCAATATTCTCATTAACAATCAAAATCATGAATTTAGTCACCGGAACGAGAACACAAGAGAATAGAGTGACACTCGTTATAAAAGTTCAAAACTAATAATCAATGTAAGAAAAAAAATTCAACAACTAAAACCCAATGTAATAATTTGTTAGTCATTATTTACAATTCATTACTAGCTTCTGCTAACCAAATTACTATTTACCAATACAAGATCATTTAGAATGAATTATAGAAAAGTTAAAAAAATCCTATTGATTTACTTTCTTTTCTCACTTATCCTTTGTATTTTTTTTAATCAATTATCTTCCCTATGATATTTTAATTGTTCATTGAGGCAAAATGGGAAGAATAATATAATTTTTAAGGGTTTGTATCTTCTCATGTAACAAGACACTTTTTTTATTTCCCGCAGACATAAAATCACTACCGGTCCATCATTTAAAAAAATAACTTTTTGAGTCAGTTGCAAGGGAAAATACTTCTGCAACAACAACAAAAGTATTTCCCCCAATTTTTAATAATGTTAGAGATGAGTTTAGATAAAAAAAACTACAAAAGAGGTTAGTGATAAAAAAAACTAAACATAGAAAGAAAAAGTGTTTAAAATTTCTGTTTTCTATTGCAATTTTTTTTTTCTGCCACACATAAAAGTCTCTAATTCTTCTGTCTTTTCTCTTCATAATGGGACACACTTAGTTTTTTATTAATATGATAGAAAAAATATCTGTTGTAAAAGCAGAAATATTTTCCCCAAAGAAAAATAATAAAAGACTAAACAATTTTGAACTTTTCACTTATAACTAAGGGTTTAACACTGTCTACTTTTGTTGTTTTTAATTTTTCTTTCATTCCCACATAAAAGTAATTGGTTCTGATTATATTCCACTAATATTTTTTCTCTCTTCTCATTATAATATGACTCATTCTCTTTTTATGTGAGTGTGATAAAAAAGTTTTTCTTTAGCAAAGGCGAAAATACTTTTCCTTATGGCTAATCGTGACTAAATCCTTTACTAAATATATTTATTGCATGGTTAATTTTTTCCTATGAATTAAAATATAATTAATTTCTTTACATCAACTTGACCGGTAAAACACTAATTCTCTCAAGAAAGAATGTATGTGTTAGATAGGATAAGAGGGAAATTGTCTCCTCCTCGAAGGGTTATTAGTCTCACCCTTCCTCTGGTGATAATGGCTCAATGCACTCTCTGTTTTAATGAGAAACTAGCCTTAGGGGCCGTATTCTGAGGACAAAATGACTAGAGGAGGTTGTGTGGGGATACCTCCAGGTTGTCTAAGAAAAAGAGAAATAGAAAATGTACTAAAAAATTAATATAGCTTGAAATGTTAAAAAATGCTAACAAACTGCCATTTCCAAGATAAAAAGCACTACAATGTTACATTTCCAAAATTGCCTTTTGACTAATCTAATGTGAAATTATAGGCATTTTACTAGCTTAATTCTTTTGATAATTTATTTATTAATCTAATGTGATGAAAAACACATAACAAATATGCGAGAAATCAGCACAAAGTAAGACATGCATCACGACAGTGCTCATTCAAGTCTCGCACGCCTCCCATGTACGTCTTGTAGGGAGCGACATATGACATATGTGTGTTAGTTTTCGCACAAGTCACGCATGGGATAATGTGCGACTTAAACTTGCATACTGTTTATGCGCGTGTAACTCACATTAAATTAATAGAAAAAAAGTTATCAAAAAAATTAAACCTGTGAAATATTTCTCATTTCGCATTACATCGTTCAAAAATATGTTCAAAATGCCATGGGTCCATCGCTTTTGGCATTCCATTTTAAAAGTGCTAAACAACAGGGAGTATCCACATTAAAAGTACTCGAAAAAAGATCTGAGACCCTCTGGACTGAGCAAGAAAGGAGAAGAAGAAAAAGAAATACTGGAAAATTCTCAGGGAAACTCTAAAATGGTTTCTCGAGTCTTGCATCCTTTTATTTCCCATATAATAAATATTCCAATTCCCAGGGATGTAAAAATTACAACTAAAAAGTATAATGGAAAGTGGGATCCGTAAGAACACTTGGAACAATTCCAAACTAACATGATGACACAAGACGTCGCTGACCCAGTGGCATGCAGATTATTCCCAACAACTTTAAAAAAAATCGCGCTTAGGTGGTATTCGTCTTTACCAACTAATTCAATTCATAGTTGGGCAGATATCGCTAGCCAATTCCTTATACGATTTGCTACTAGCTAAGCGCAATACAAATCTACTCATGCCTTGAAAACAGTAAGGTAGGGAGCGCGCGAAACTTTACGCGATTACCTCAATAGTTTTTTTGATGAAGCGCTCTTGGTGAAAGATCTAGATCCTCAAGTTTCTTTACATCTCATCATTGAGGAACTGCTCGAAGGACCTTTCTCTATGTCGTTGGCCAAACACCGCCCACGTACTATAGAAGAACTCAGAGCGCGATCTGTAAAGTTCATTAACTTTGAAGATTATCAATGATCCCGAGATACCCCCGGAATAAAACCAGAGATCGATAATTTTGAAAAAAAACTTCTAGAAAGATTTTCAAAGATGGTTTCGCGAAAAAAGAAAATAGGAAAAATTTGAAAATTATACTCCTTTGAACATGTCACGAAGACGAATTCTCAAGGAAGTTTTCCAAACTGGTTATGTTCGCATTTCCAGGCCTCCACCTTTGAAGAAGAACAGAAGGCACGATGAAACCAAATTTTACGAATTTCTTGATGATACCGATCACACCACAGATGAGTGCTTCGATTTGAAAAACACCATTGAGATACTTATCAGAGCCGACAAACTTCAAGAGTTTATTTCTACTTGCAAAGATTATAAAGCTCAGAGAAGACGGGATAGAAGTCCAGATAATGATAGGAACCTGGATAAACAAAGGACATATCCACAAGGAGGCTACAATTATGCCAGAAATAACAATGATAGGAATGCGCGGTATGACCGCATCGATAGACAAGTAGGAATATCAACACGGGATAGACAATATGTACAATAGGAAGCGCAACAACAACCCCCACAACTGCCCAATAATGCTGCTGGAGTATTAGCCACCATCGCCGAAGGAATAGCTGGAGGAGGAGACACCAGCTCGCAGCGAAAACGACATTTAAAAGCAGTCAAGATAGTTAATAATCATGGGCAGTCTTCTACATCCCGTTTCAAGTGCCAATCTATAATTTTCGAGGACGGGGACTATGGCGACATCATTCCTAGCCATGATGATCCACTGGTAATTTCCACTTGCATGGAGAATCTCCAAGTAAAATGCATTTTGATTGATAGTGGTAGTTCTGTTGATATAATCTTTTGGGATGTTTTTCGCGCGATGAATATCCCAGAAAAATATTTCATCCCAGGATGTACATATTTTCTTGGTTTTTCTGGCAAATGTGTACAACCTAAAGGTACCATTGAAATATGGGTAACTTTTATAATTATGCCTTTGGCTCGTACTATTAAATTACGTTTTTATATCATTGAATGGGCGTCACCATATAATGTAATTTTTGGACGTCCAACTATTGGCGCTTTAGGGGCGATCATTTCTATGCCCCATCTTTTGATGAAATTTTGAGACTCTTCCGGCGCTATTATTGCCATTAGAGGTGATCAGAAGGCAGCGTGCAGCTGTTATAATACCAGCTTGCAAGTGAAATCAGCAACTCATCACACTAATAAAGGCAAGGTGTCAATCAATATGACTGACTTGGATATGTGCGAGGATTTACGCTATGCGCAGCCACAACCAGATAGCAAAATAGAGGATCTTCAACTTGGCCCACTGCCAGAAAACGTTACCAAAATTGGTCGCTATTTGCAAGACATTGAGAAAAAGGAACTAATAGCAGTGTTGTTAAAAAACAAAGATCTTTTCGCTCGGGCAGCAGCCGATATCCCAAGAGTAGATCCTGATGTCATATGCCACCACCTTACTGTTGATCCTTAAGCAAAACCAATTGCGTAAAAAAAGCGTAAAATTTCCCCTGAAAAGCAGCAAGTAGTCGATACTGAGGTAGCAAAGTTTCTCGATGTTGGGATTATTAGAGAAATTACATACTCTACATGGCTCTCTAATATCGTGCTAGTCAAAAAAGCCAATGATAAGTGGTGCATGTGTACTGATTACACATATCTCAATAAGCATTGTCCAAAGGACTTTTATCCTCTCCCCACCATTGACAAGTTGGTTGACAATTCTACAGGATATCAGATCCTTTCCTTTATGGATGCATATTCGGGGTATAACCAAATTCTCATGTTCAAGCACGATGAAGAAGCCATTGCTTTTATTACCGAAAAGGCCACATACTGTTACAACAAGATGCCATTAGATCTTAAAAACACAAGCGCGACATATCAGCGTATGATGAATAAGGTCTTCGGTCAGCAGATTGGTCAAATGTTGGAAGTTTATATTGACGACATGATTGTCAAAACCACGACGGTTTCACAACACCCTCAAGACTTAGAACAGGTGTTTCAACAATTGCGCAAGTATAAACTGCAACTTAATCCAGCCAAATGCGCGTTTGGAGTTCTCGCAGAAATTTTTTTGGGATTCATGTTGACACACCGATGCATAGAGGCAAATCCTGACAAGTGTAGAGCAATTCTCGACATGGCCAGCCCTCAGAATATCAAGGAAGTACAACAATTGACTGGACAAATAACAGCTTTAACTCAGTTTTTGTCAGCATCAGCACAAAAATCTGTACCCATGTTCAAGTTATTGCAAAACAAACTATTTTCAATTGGACTCCCGAATGCGAAGCAGGGTTTATCGCGATAAAGGAACATCTGGCCAATCCTCTAGTCTTGGTGAGGCCACAACCTGACGAAGCTTTGGTCCTTTATCTTTCTGTCAGCACTGAAGCCATCAGCGTGGTATTATTACGTGAGGATGCTAACGGACAACAACCAATCTATTTTGTTAGTAAAGCTCTTCAAGGACCAGAATTGCGCTATCAACAGATTGAAAAAGTAGCATTTGCACTCATCATAACATCTCGCAGGTTGCGACATTATTTCCAAGGTCACACGATTAAAGTCAGAACTAACCAACCACTGCGGCATATCTTACGTCAACCTGATCTTGCGGGATGAATGATCACCTGGTTAGTCGAATTGTCAGAATATGACATCATTTATGAACTGCGCCAGACTATTAAGGCACAAGTTTTAGCTGATTTCCTTGTGGAGATAACGCATTCGGAAAGAACTCAGACAGAGGATGATTAGACAATCTTTGTTGATGGATCTTCCAATCTTAAAGAAAGTGAAGCTGGAATTATTGTTGAAAGTCCCCAAGGCATCACTGTAGAACACTCTATCCAATTTGGCTTCAAAGGCTCTAATAATCAAGCTGAATATGAGGCAGTCCTAGCAGGTTTGGCAATGGCAAAAGACTTGGGAACGACAAGAGTATTCTTGAAAAGCGATTCACAGCTGGTAGTCGCGCAAGTGCAAGGAACCTACCAAGCAAATGAGGTCTTAATGGAAAAATAATTAGATAAGGTACGTCTGTTGTTAGTTGATTTCGAACATTTTAAGATTGAACATATCACAAGAGAGAAGAATGCCAGGGCAGATACTTTATCCAAGCTTGCTAGCACTAAAGGCCCTGGGAATAATAGGTTCGTCATTCAACAAAGTGTTCATAATCTAAGTATTGTGATGGCTATCACCAAACACAAAGCTCGTCCTTCTCGTGGTGCGGACCAAATGATGAATGATCATGAGATACAACCAGATGTTATGGAAAATTAGATAACTCCAATTTGGGACTATCTAACCAAGGGAGCAATGCCATCCGATTCAGGTTTAGCTAAAAAGTTAGCATGAAATGCTTCATTTTATACCATCATCAATAACCAGTTGTATAAAAAAGGCTTTTCTTCCCCAATCTTGAAATGTTTAGACCCACAACAAGCGCAGTATGTCATTACCGAAGTTCATGAAGGAGTTGGTGGTCACTACATGGGGGGGAAATCCTTATCCAGAATGTTACTTCGCGCAGGATATTTCTGGCCTACTATGGAAGAGAACTCTAAAAAGCATGTGCGACACTGTGTAAAATGCCAAGAGCATGCAGACCTGCATCACGCTTCACCAAAGGAATTATCTTTGCTTATATCCCCTTGGCCGTTTTACCAATGAGGTATGGATTTGTTAGGACCATTTCTAGTTGCGGTAGGAGAAGTTAAGTGGTTGGTAGTCGCAATTGATTACTTTACGAAATGTATTGAGGCTAAGGCCTTGGCCACTATATCAACTAGCAAGATACGCAGATTCTTTTATCGCAAGATAATATGCAGGTTTGGTGTCCCTTATACCATTATTACTGATAATGGAACGCAGTTTGTGGACAAGAAATTCAGTCAAGTGCTTCAGGATTGACAAATTAAGCACAAGTACACTTAGTCGAACATCCGCAAACCAACAACTTGGTGGAAGCCGCGAATAGAGTTTTAAAGCGAGGTTTGGAAAGAAGGTTGGAGGCAGCAAAAGGAGACTGGCAAGAACATTTGGACTATGTATTATGGGGTTACAGGAATACTCCTCATTCAACCATCGGGGGAACTCCATTTCGCATGGTATATGGTAGTGAAGTAAAGATTCCAGTTGAGATAGGAGAGCCATCTTGGAGAAAGATGTATGCGAGTGAGTAGAGAAATTCCCAGGCGCTGTTACACAACTTAGACACAATCAGTGAAATGCGTGAGATTGCACATATCAAAGAAGCCGCTTTAAAATAGAGAATAGCGTCACATTATAATAAGAAGGTCATGAAGCAAAGTTTTAATGTGGGAGATTTAGTCTTACGAAGAGCAGATATTGGTAACAAAAATGCGCGACAAGGTAAATTGGTCGCTTATTGGGAAGGGCCATATCGCGTTCAAAGCAAGATCGAAAAAGGCGCATATGTCATTGAGACATTGTCTGGGCTCACAATTCCACGCACATGGAACGCAGATAAATTCAAAATATTTTATAGTTAAGTTCTTTTTTTATTTCCTTTATGTATTATGTTTATATCTTTGTGCAAATAAAGTTTGCAGGTTTATTTCAATATTCGTACTATTTATCGCGCATAGAGGCAACGAAAGAGAAGGGTAAAACCTTAACTGGTTAAAACCTCTGTTGTCCATATAGATAGATTAAGGAAGGTAAAACCTTAACTGGTTAAAACTTCCATTGCTCAGATAAACGCAACGAATTCATCCAAATAGAATAAGAACGAGGAGGGTAAAATCTTAACTGGTTAAAACCTCTGAATTGAAGAAGAACGAGGAGGGTAAAACCTTAACTAGTTAAAACCTCCATACCGATGAAGAAAAAAGAAGGTAAAACCTTAACTGGTTAAAACTTCCATTTGCACGATGAAGAAAAAGGAAGGTAAAACCTTAATTGGTTAAAACTTTCATTTGCGCAATGAAGAAAAAGGAAGGTAAAACCTTAATTGGTTAACACTTCCATCTGCGCGATGAAGATTAAGGAAGGTAAAACCTTAACTGGTTAAAACTTCCATCTACGTGATCAAGGGAAAAGAAGAATCAAGGGGAGGGTAACAACCCTAACAGGTTACAACCTTCAAAAGAAGACGATGGTGCAACCTTTCATGACTATGACAAAACTTCATGAATATGACAAAAAGGTATGTCATTATGATGAACACATATTGTTAGGTATGATGCTTTTATGAGGGCGTCGAAACAACCTTAGATTGATTAAATATCATTCTATAGTTTAGGTTGATTACGAAATCATCCTACATGTTAGCCTATCCTTATTCGTCATAGTATAGCAATCACAATGGGATCAAATTCATATATACGATAGCGGCATGATAAACTATTTGATATATACTTCATGGAATGAAAAGTTAGTTTCGGCATTAACCCTCATATCACACCAATTGTTTCCAATATACACGGGACAACCCATGAGCCAAAACAGACAACGAAAAAACCACAAAACGTAATAGAAATTTCAGACTGTCTGAATTGACATATCTTGGGGTCCTTCTTCTGTTACCCCATGATACCCACATTCTCAGGCGCGATTAGGTGGGGAGCCATTTCTGTGTCCATCGCGCTTATCAACTCCACTGGCTCTTCTTCATCCTTATCATTCAGCTTCATTAATCGACCATCCTTCACATAGTACACATAGTGAACATTATCCAACTTCGCAGTCGGATTGAAGAGACGTACTTGGTTCAGGACATTAACATACGTCCCCTCAACTTCATTTTCAAAGTAACCTTGATACTTCTTCACTTCATTATTCTAGGTTATCTTTTCCTCGTCCAAGGCGTCCACACTAGCCTCCAGATCTGTGATTTTCTTGGATAGTTTTGCCTTCTCTGTCTTCAAACCTTAATTATTTTCCTTCAATTCTCTTATTTCCTGCGCCATCTTGGCCTGATCATCTTCCGCTTTCTTTTTAGTTTCTTATAACACAACGCATAAGGTGGTTTTTTCACCCTCCAACTCCGCGATACGCTCTTTCAAATAAGCTACCATCCCTGCCAAAGAGGAAACAAGGTCACATTTAGAGGAAAAATTTCCAAGCACAAGATAGACATGTTTTTTTTTAAAAAAAAAGATTCAACACACGAGTACCTGGTATGGACATTAGATGTTGGTTGGCGACATTTAGCTTCGCGACAGCCTTAAGCCAAGAATCCATTGAAACTTTTTCGATTTGAGGGCCTACCTCCTTACCCTTTGCAAAAAGATCCACGTCCACCCCCCAGCCAGTCCCGAAATAGGTTGACTCCTGGAATACCAGACTTGTTTCTGAGGCTTTTCTCTTTTGACCTCTGGTGGATTGCGCTATTTCTTTCTTTTTGGGAAACGATATGTTGGTCGTCGCCGCTGGTCCAGGGGGTTTTAGTTGCGCAGCACCTTGGCTGGTTTCTGCGCCAGCAGGGAAGCTGTAGATGTTGGAATCGCGGTTCCAGAAAGGCTAGCTTCGCCAGCTCTCATCATAGCCACAGCTTCCAACTTTTTCAATTTTGCAGACAACGAGCTATCTGGAACATAAGCACAAGATTGTGCATTAGAGGTATGTGATATATAAAACAAAAAATAATACCACAACAAAATTAAGATGATAATCCAATAAGCTATTTACCCAAGAAAACTCTAATATCGTCATCAGTATACTCATTCAAAATGGTATAAGTACTCAGATAATTTGAATATGATACTTCTCGCGCGATGTTGCACATAGTAATTGTATGCTGCTCATAATTGTTAATCCTCAAAAGATATGTTCAACTTATACTCTTCTGAAGGATGACGTGTCTAGTACAGAGGAAAGATAAGAGTATTATCTTCTTCTCCCAGAAAAAGGGTGGCAATCCTTCGCGGGGTAAATCTTGAAATATTCGGGGGTCCATTTATGAACCTTCCTTTGATAGGAGTCACAGAACTTATGCTTTGCATTCCCCCTGAAAGAGACCCAGTTAGTGCACGACTCGAATACTCTAAAAAGACACAAGAAAAGCTGTGAAGTTCTTAAAGAACTATTTTCAAAACTATAGCACTGAAGCTTTTGTATTTCTGTGATTAAGTGTGCTATATTCATTGCGTATCAAAGTAAATTGAACTCATACTGAGAAAGGAACTTCTATAAAGAAGGGATTTCAGACAGCTTAATCAGAGGAGGAAGGTAGTGTTGTGGAAACAACACTATTGGTTGCCTTAGGAATAAGGAACCACCTCGTTCACTGAAAGTTCTAAACTTAGTAACTGTTGGAGTCAATGGAGCCATAGGAATATGGAAACTTGTGAGTCATTAAAGTCCATGAGCTGAGGAATCAGAGTTGGCAGTGAAAAGACCTAAACAAATTCAGAAGGGTTAAGTCTTGAGTTGAGAATATAACTATTTAAGAATGGAACAATGGATCCGTTCCTTGTGTTAAACACTGTTTTTACCCACCCATATTGTTGTCTCTTAAATATTGTTATGCTATTATCATTTTCTTTATTAAATCTTGTGACAACAACATCAAATCTCCAATGAATATTGTCGTTCCTTCTCTCATCAAGAAGGATTTCATATATAACGATGCGAGGAGTTGTTTGAAGTCAGACTGAACCTACTATCCTTGAGGAACATTGTCAAGATAGTAGGGAACGAACGACCAAACAGTTCAAATACTGTCTTTTCTTTTCATTTTTAATTCTTTATAAAATAGTTTAAGGTATAATTTAAAGTTCTATCCTCGTGGGAACGATAATCTGAAGTCTCATTTATTACTTGATGCGTGCACTTGCGCACTTGGGTTGAAGTCAAGAGAACGAATGTGTTTTCTCTTGATGAACTGAATTAATGGAACGTCCTTGCAAAGAACATTTTAAGCAACCAACAAGTTCACACCTAACAAGGTCCTTGCAACAGGAATTGGTGTTTAGAGTGATTTTTCCCCCTTCACTTAAGCAGCTTATTACAAATATGAAAAGTTACCGATAAGAATCCAAAAGGTTAAAACGTGGTGGTTAAACCAGATAAAAGGGGGCACATGGGAAGAAGGTAAATAGATTAAAACTTAAAACACCCCACGTTTGCTATTAAGACACCCACGTAATTACAGTGGTATTTAATGCATTTGACAGTTAACATTTAATCAATCATTTTTAAACGGCGAGGTAATGATGATTTTATCATGATATACGTGATACAAATTGAACGCGCCAAAACCTGGAAAAGGCACACCGCAGGAAAATATGTATATATCTTACAACTTTTTGAATACAATAGCTGTAAGCTAGGGGGAAACTGATCTGGATAAAATACAATAGGCCACCAAGGGCTAAAACCCAAGGATTAAAGGCCCAAACACACAGAGCCCATACAATGCGCGATATCTCCATCGCGCATAAAGAATCAGGGGGCGCGATGGCTTCATCGCGCCTAAACCGCCTAAAATGTGTCTTCAGAATTAAGGAAGGAATCCATAATATAAACAAGGAACCACCGTGCTATGAGCCAATACTTTAAGGACAACACCAACTTGCCTCTACTCTACAAATGTAGCTTGACATATAGAGGTATAGCCTGAAAGGCACCGACTGAGAATAGATAAACCTGCAGCCCATAAACGGCCAACGAGAAGACATATCGCCTACTAGAGGCGGTATCAAATTCACTATATAAACAAGGGGTACACACCCAGGTACATCAATCTAATTCAGTAAGAATACAACATAAGCCTAGCTTTGATACTGACTTGAGCGTCGGAGTTTTATTGCAGGTACCCCCCAGCCCGAGTCATCGCGCCAAAGGAGAACCATATCAACCTTCCACCTAACAGCCATCATCAGCCCAAGAAGTAGATAACCCAACTGAAAGTTTTCTCTCTTCAACCATGTGTGATTGGGCCCGATACATATTGGCCTGCCCATATTGTATTGGATTGATCAAAAGCTATTGAATAATACTATAGTGTATTCACATTAAAAGTGTTATCTTATTTGACAGTAATACGTGTGACTTTTAAAAATTAAAAGAACCTAACGTGTTTAAAACATGATTATTTTAATAAATTATTTATAAAAGATAACAATTTGATAAATAAATTTACCCATACATTTGTATTTGCCAGAAACGATGTTGTCAAAATCGAGTTTTTATGTAGAAACAGAAGGGAATGGTAGAAACGTAAATCATAGAAACGAAACGAAACGTGAAGTTTTTATTACTTAAGGCAAGATACAAAATATATATATATATATATATATATATATATATATATATATATATATATATATATGCATGTAAAAAAATATCACATAAATCACTACTTAAAATTCAATGAATAACTTCATATTTAAAAGATATAAGTCACATAACTATATAAATTCAATGACAGTAATACGTGTGACTTTTAAAAATTAAAAGAACCTAACGTGTTTAAAACATGATTATTTTAATAAATTATTTATAAAAGATAACAATTTGATAAATAAATTTACCCATACATTTGTATTTGCCAGAAACGATGTTGTCAAAATCGAGTTTTTATGTAGAAACAGAAGGGAATGGTAGAAACGTAAATCATAGAAACGAAACGAAACGTGAAGTTTTTATTACTTAAGGCAAGATACAAAATTATATATATATATATATATGCATGTAAAAAAATATCACATAAGTCACTACTCAAAATTCAATGAATAACTTCATATTTAAAAGATATAAGTCACATAACTATATAAGATATAAGTCCAAAAACACAAAAAGAGTTTAACAACTCCTATAACCAAGTTCCACAACATCAAAAGAATAAAGTTTAACAACTCTTAAATAATACAACGGCCTCGCATGAGGATATTTTTTTTTTCAAATAGCTAGAAGAAAATATTGTGCATTTGATTTGGGGAAATGGAAATGATGTTTTTTTTATTTTATTTTATTAAATATAAAAATAAAACCAATCATGGATTAAAAGTTGACCAAGTTTGATTTTTTGATTTAAATAAAAACGTAAAAACTTGTGTTTCTACCATTTTTACATTTTTACACATAATTTTTACAAATTTTTACTAAGAAAATTTTTTACAAACGTTTTAAGACATATCATCTTATTAAAAACTTAAAAATATTAATTTTAACAACAATGGTAATAAAGGCCAAGGGTTGCAGCTCAAATCTGCATGATTATGGGCACCGAAATGAATATTCACTTTATATGCTTATGGAGTTCATGATTGATCTGACGTGTCTTCTTCTTTGGTCCTCGTGCCCCACCTTCACAATTAGTCAATAATGTGTGCCATCCATTTATAAATGTAGCCACTGCATTTCGATATAAAATAATCATAATAATAAAACCTAGAAAACTTTTCACATAGTATAATAATCAATAAGAATCACTTGTGGATATCCGAAAAGTTATCACATAGGATGTAGAAGATCATAACATGAGTGATTCGGCAGATTTGGATTTTTCTATATCTACTCATGTGGTACTATGTGGAATAAAAAAAAAATTATCAAATTTAAATATCCGAATCAAAAATTATGGCCTTTCAAAGTTTTACAGTAACTGGACTGTCTACGTGGCACTGACATTATATGAGTCCCGTCAGTATTACTGACGGGACTAGTCCCGTCAGTATTAATGATATGTTTGACTGCATTAATTTAAAAAAACTTAACAAATCAACTTTAATTGAATAATTCTTTTGTTCAAAAATTTTAAAATGGTGCTTTTCTCTGTGAATGCATCCTTTACATTTGTATAAATTTTAAAATTGAATATTATTTTTAATTTTTTTACCATATATTTAATGCCCGTTCCTTTTTAAAACATAATTATAACAGTTTTTATGGTAAGTATCATTTCTTTTCTTTTTTTCATATAAATAATTATAATTTCAAAAATAAATTCCATTATAATTTCACTTCCTTTTTTTTTATACCTTCAATCAATGATTTTAGTTTCATGTGAGTTGACTAAAAAATTTAGTTGTATAAACTTAAACTCTATATATGTATTAAACTCACGTCTAATTGTAGCTCCTACCTTTTATAAGATTATTTTTAGTTGCACTGTTGATTCAATTACCTTTACAACAGTTCGAAGATTCAAGACAGATAAATAAATAAATAACAAAAGAAATAACAAAAATAGAGAAAATGACTCATTATTATAGTGAACGAGTTTTGTCAAGGGTGGGGTTAATATTTTTATTTTTTTAATTCTTATTATACTTTACATTAACGATGTACTTAAGGAACAATTGTTGTTATTGATGAAGTTTAAGAAATGTTATCATTATATTTAATTTTCATATCTAAGCCTACCTTACCTTCCTCTCTTTTTTAAAAGAGAGATAATAGAGAGAAAGAGAGATCTAGAGAAATATTAGAAAGTGTAGTTTATCTTTTTGTTTGTTTATTTCCCTAAAAAGATGATGATGTAAATACTATGTTAAAAATAACAATATCATGATATTTAATACAGAATTCAAGTGATTATGTAGCAAGATTATAAATGGAAGTTTTACAATATTTACATCATTGATCTTCGCTTATATGTGAGTTTAATTTCCAAATAATTAAGGCGCTCGAAATACTTTAATTTGTTTTTATTTCTCATTTCTTTTAAATGGACCCATGTTTTATTTTTTAATCCCGAACTGCAATGATTCATTACGCATGTATCTTCCGGTTCCTTTGTTTTCACAATTCTGAATAGGAAAAAGTGTCTGTCCTCTTAAAAGAGAGACAGATACAGGAAATAAAATTATTTAAATTTTAAATTAAAAAAAATCATCCACTTTCTCTCTCCTATGATTTCTATTTTTCTGTGTCTATTTCTCTCCTAAAATAACATAACTTATATCATTTAAAATGACAAACACCAAACCCTTCTGAATAATGTCAAAAAATAAATAAATAAAAAGAAGAAGAAGAAACCGACTTGACGATTAATGGAAACTGACACTTATAGTGTTAAAATATTCATACAAGAGACCAAATTAATGACATTTTTTACTCTCATGCATTGAAATGGACACACTATTAAATTTTTGGAATACCTTTAATTTTCTTTCTTTTCTTTTTCTAAGGTGGTGTTGTGCCTAGGAAAGGAATTCTTCTCTTTAAGCCTAAGTGACTTCTTACAAAGTCTTCTCTATTGGCACCTAATGCCCCTGGTGTTATAGTCTAGTTTAATTAGTGATTCATATTGTGCTATATGATATACCTGCATGCAAATCATATTGACGATATACTTAATCACATTTCTAGTTACTCTTTGAAATTTGTGTTGAGTTATACTTTTTGTTATTTAAAAGCCTCTCGGGCTTAGCATATGAGAAGGGTCAAAGAGTCCTATGTTTTATTCTTATATATACTATCAAGACATCTCTTTCTCTCTTCCTCTACTCAACACCAGACAAGAATATTCTGCGATCGAGCCTACACTATAAGAGATATATCTTTTATGTTGATGAATTAGGATGGTTTGTTAGTATACCAAATTACAATGGTTCTACACACTTTTGTCAATCTAATTATTGCTCTAATATGAAATTGTTTCGGCCAGACAACACCCTAGCATTGGTGATCGGAAGGGCTGTTTTCTCTTTCAAGATATCAATCAAGGCACATTTGCCCTCCAATAACCCAGATAATGCATCTGCTCGGATATTGGTCCTATACATCTTAACACCTTGACTCCGCAGGCTAGTAAGTTGCGGGGCTTCTGTTTCAGCCAGCCCAAATGGCTGACCCAATATGGAAGCCCACAACTAAAGGCTGACTAAGGATCCCCTTCCTTCTAAGAGCTAATATCACACCCATACTTGATACCCCTCTTTCCCATACACAGGAAGCCATGGTACACTAACAGTGGCTACCTAACGTTTTAATCAAACAAGACAAGCTATAGTGTCTAAGTTGTCTCATTCTATCATACTGTCTTCCTCACAAGGAAGTTCTCTCCCTATCTATAAATACCCCCTTACTCCCTCAAAGACACACATTGTTCTATTATTTTATGAGTTGTTACTTTGTTCATTTGAAGAGCCATCATAGCCACTAAACACCTCCCCCACCACCATTACACAACACCTGGGAAGCTCCTCAAGGGCCTTGGTTCATACATTTGTCGTAAAGAGCACCGTATATTAAGATATACCCGGTTCTCTTAATCACCAAACAGCTCAGATATAATAGACCTTGTTATAAAACAAAAGACAATTAATCTACTCTATAATTAGAATTCAAATTCATCCACTGCATAGTTTTCAGAATAAAACCAACAACTAGCCTTGTGCTGCTATATTATTTTTGTTGGAACATAAACAATCACACACACACACACACGATCGCAAATCGAAAAAAGAGAGAAAAGGAAAAAAAGTGGAGACACAGATTTACCTTGCTAGTTCATCTAATGTGGGCTACATCCAGTAATATGCAATTTATTCTCCTTACCACACTCGTTACAACACTCAGTTTACAAAGAAAATATAAATAAGATTAGAAACCATAAGCAACATTAGTTATTTAAGAGCCCAAATCCAAACTACTAAGAGAAATAAAATAAAATAAGTCAGAGGCCCACAACAGTAACAAGCCTCCGCAGTCCGCCAACGAGAGTAATTATCTAAATACGAAGTATGAGTCATACCCAACAATTTCTTATCCTCCTTGAAAAGTCGATTTTTTTCCAACAATTGTGGGAGAGGTTAGATAGGAAAATTAGGTAAACAACAAAAAAACTTTTATTCTTATAAGTACCCTATGTAGTTGTTAACAGTGCAAAGTTATCAGGGTTTTTTTTTTTTTTTGGAGTTACCCAACCCTAATTACCTCTTTGAGGCGAGTTGGCTCCCTCTGGTATCCCCACAAGCTTAGACTCTTTGAGCCGACTATGGGACTAATCCGGAGTGAGGGGGTCAGTGATGGCTAAAGGTTCAGCCCCCTCCCCAAGAATGCATTCAGCGGGAATCGAACACATGTCCAACCCCACTAACTCAGCGCCAAGGAACCAACCGAGCTGCACCCATTAGGTGTTATCAGGCTTTTCTAAACTTTAGTCACTTTAACTTGTTAGGCTAGTCTTTCAATTTAATGACTCATGGGTTTAGGAAATCTTGTGAATTTAATACAATGATTGTGTAATTAAACAGTTATTAGTCAAATACACATTAAATTACCTTATAACATTTTTTATTCCTGATGTACTCCTTTTAAATAAAGAGGTACATTCTTTGCATACTTGAGCCCTTTTTTATTTTTGTGGTGTGGTCATATAACTCAACTTTTCCCCTACTTTATGGTAGAACCTTCATCATTTCTTCTTGTTATTCTTTTCTGCTCAGTATCAACAACAGTTGGCACATGAGAGTTAAACTTGTGGAATGAAAGTATGTGTTTAATACTTCGGAGTACTACATTTGAGAGGGATTTAAAGTCTTAATTATGAACTTAACTCGAATCGGACTAGTCGCGAAGTGATAAACCGATAGAATATTTCCAAAAAAAATATTACATGTTTATTTTTACATTTAATTTTACCTTACCATCATTATTATTTTTACATATGAGCAGAAGATAATTTTATGTTACAGAAACATTAAATCCTTGTTTCAAATGGATAAATTCATTTTGTTAGAACTTAGAGGTCTTTCTTAATAACTGAATCTTGGAGCTGTGGTTTTCTATGGCTAATTTTTAACGTGAAATTAGTAAAAAGGTAACTTCTTTAGCTATATATAACACATTAGTTAGCCAGGAAATACTGTACTTTAAAATAGAAGCCGATGTGCCAGTAATATCTGCTAAAAATTGACGTTAAAATGGATATAATTTGTGTTAAGATCCATAAGCAAAAGTAGAAGTTTTTCTTCTAATTTTAATTGATAATAACTGATCTAATAACGCTTTCTTAATCATATCCAATAAAGAATTGAATGTCATGCTAAGCAAATTGAAGGTAATGGTAAGTGAATTGTGTTCTTAAAAAAGGACAAAATTTTGAACTCTAAATATGCTAGTTGAATGGTTCTGTGTCCTAATGAAATTAGTTGTGCATCCTTCGAGTACATTTAAGAATATCCCAAGGAAAAAAAAATTCTAGTATTTTCTTGTTCTGTATTATAAACACAACCAATTCACTCCACTTGCTCTACAAAAACCCCCACTTATTTATTAAAAATTTAACCTTCAAACGCTTATGAATTTGGTTCAATCAGCTGTGGTAAGGGGAGATACACACATACCACTAACAAGGCACTAAATGCCCTTCATTGAGAATCCAGCGATTTAGGATATATACAGTGTCACCTATGTAGGGGTGTGCAAAATAACCAAAAAAGTGAGTCGAACCATGAACCGAACTGAACCAAACCGCTCCATAAAATAACCAGTTTTTAAAAACTAGTTCATGAACCGAACCGGTTTTTAAAGAACCGGTTCATGAACCGAACCGATTTTTAGAACCAGTTTAAGAACCGAACCGATTTTTAGAACCAGTTTAAGAACCGAACCGGTTTTTAGAACCGGTTTAATAACCGAACCGGTTCCGAACCGAACCGAACCATTTTCAAATCAAACCAAATTAATTTTTATAACTTTATTTTTAAAATTTTTAATTTTTTTTAAAAGAGGGTCGACCCGAACCGGTTCCGAACCACTTCCGAACCAGTTTTGAACCGAACCGAACCACTTCCGAACCGAACCATTTAAACCAATTCGGTTCGGTTTTTCAAAAAATCCGGTTCGGTTTTTCAAAAAATCCGGTTCGGTTCGACCTATGCACATCCCTAACCAAATGGACTCAATGAAGGGTCACTTTTAAGGACTCATTGATGTTGCCCTTAAGTGGGAGGAATTTCCTTGCGGAGGGATGCTTACTAACACACTTTAGTGGTTGAGAGAACTCAAAGTCATGCTATGGGAAAACATTCATTTAGGCTGGGACCCCAACCTCTTTTTTCTTCCCCTTTATTGATGTTTATTGTCACTGTTCAATGAGCAATTTCATCATAATCTGATAGGAAATTTTTGTATTAGTTTTTTTTTTTAATTTCTCAGCTGATTTAGTGATTACTCGAATAATTTGGTTCGAAATTACAAGTATGGCAAAGTTTTCCATATTATTTTTTTAATAGATATCAACCGGTATTAGAAGTCCTAATATACCTAACTAATCAGGTTTTGAGTTTGTGCTTTTTTATTTTTCTCAAAATTACAATTCTCAATATTTGAATTCATTATCTTTTGTGCATGTCAAATACCGGGGTCTAATTAGGTTGCCACTAAATCAAAACTCTTGAGTTCCCTACTAAATTTTAATATAACTGGATCTAAACTTCAACTCGAGATAATTAATTAAGCTGAAATAATCAGTCACAAGTAACATATTTGGTTAACTGGTTAAATTTTTTGGATTTTTTATTTTTATTTTTTTTTTAAAGTTGGAAAGCGACAATGGTATAATCGGTGAAGGTTGGACCAACCATGCTGCTTTCAGAAGTCCAGTGTCTTTATTTGCAAATTAGATAGGCAACTCTAAGTCACGAAGAAAGTAAGCCTTTGATGTAACTTGTCACTTCAAAATTTAGACTTTATATCTTCTTGTCCATTGAATTCGGAAATTGCATCCAACATCTCAATTTCCTTCATGTCTTAATCTATAACTTGTCACTGCAAAATCATTTTTAGACTCTTTCTATCCTTGTCCATTTAATTGGGGAATTGCGACCCCCCACATTTAATTTTTTTTTGCGTGTCTTAATCTATTATACTTGTGGTACGTTGGATTGCCATTCGGAACTTGCAAAATCACATTTGAGGTTATAAATATGGTTTGAAATTTTTGTCTAGCATAATTGACAATCCTAAAATGAAATTGATTTTATATCAAAATTATAGCTTCATTCCTAATTGCAAAAGTATTATTTTATTACTTTTGTAGGGAAGAAAATTCAGTTATATGTATTGACAAAATATCTTTATAATTCAATATTATCTTATTACTTTAATGATATTTACGTAATCACATATCTAAAAGTGATTTTATCAATAAATTCAACTAACATTGCTTTTACTAAAATTACTTTATAGATATAAAGTTTACAAAAATGTACATCATTACTTGTAGATCCACTTATTAACAAAATTAAGTTAAAAATAATAATCTAAATACACAATTAATTATTTGATTAATCTCTGTTTGTGTCCATACTAATATTATAACTTTGCAAATAATATAAATGTAGTTGAGAAGTTGAGAAGAATCTTTCCCTCACGAACAATTCTTCTAAAAAACAAATACTACCAAAATACCAAAGAGAAAAATAATAATTACAAAATTGAGTTGTAATCAATAAGTAAGCTGAACAAATCTTGGTAAAGAAAATGGAAGAAGAAAAAGAAAAATGAAAAATAATTTTTTTTTGTTCACTCAAAGAATATAATATTATTATTTTAAGTGAAAATGCAGTGTTTCATTATAATATTTAATCAATTATTATTTTTTAATTATCATAAAATAAATTATGATAAATAAAAAGATAATAAATACATATTAAAAATTATATTTATGATATTAAATGAGATATTATAAAAAATTAAAAAAATTATATTAAAAATTAAAAATTAAAAATTAATATCATAAAAATTATATTTATGATATTAAAAATTAAAAATTATATTAAAAAACTATAAATATACTTAAATACTTGTAAAAAAAATACCAATTTCAAATATTTTAATATGAAAATAATAAATTACACATCATTGTCCAACAAAAGATCAATCAAACATATAATATTTGTGATACTAGTATTTCAAGTTCAGTAAACGACATCTCAAACTATAAATCAAATCAAAATTTTCTGTATATTGTATAATCAAGATAATATTAGTGTTGTAGGTACATAATCTATGTAAGTTAATAAGCTACAAATCACTCAAATATTTCAAAAAAAAAAAAAAGCATTTGTGTTTGAGAGTACAAAAAAAGAAGACATTAATTTATGAAAATAAATTAGTTTTTTTTTATAGACCGGGTCGGGTCACTGGTTGAACCGACCGAGTCACCGATTTTTACAAAAATTGACCGGGTCGCATCGGGTCACACCGATTCTGTAACATGGCCGATCCAATATGAAAATCGGACCGGTTACATGATCGATTCACCGATAGAAATCGGTCTGACTTTTATAACATTGTTATAATCAAACATTAAATTTCATTTAAAAGGCACAAATATTATGTTAAAAAAGTTTTAATAATAAAAATGCATAATTAAAATAGAGGTACGACATTGTAACAATTAGGGGTGTTTGCGTTATGGATTGAATCGATTTTGAAAGCAAAAATCATCTGATCCAATCCCTTCGGTTTGATTTTTTTTTAAATCCTCTAATTTTTTTCGGTTTGGATTGGATCGGTTTTCAATATTTTGAAAAGCCAAAAATTTGTTTGATAATTATTGTGCAAATCACATATCTTTTGTATGTATTGACATTGTAATTTTTTTTTTTGAAATACAGAAGTATCAGTAAATGATAATCTAATTTTTTTTAGATATGAAGCTCTACATAGAGGAAATTTTTCTGATGGGGTATGACTAAATTTTTTCTTGGGTTTAGCTTATGGGTTATTGGGTTTAGAATTTTTTGGGCTAGGTTGAAGAGAATTAATATATTGGATCGGTTTGGATCAACTAAATCGAAAATCGGTCCAATCCAATTAAAATGTGCGGTTTTTTTTTTCAAATTTAGGTTTTTTGGTTATTTCAGTTATCAATTTTTTTTTTGATTCGGTCACTGCAGTTTGGATCGGTTGATGAACACACCTAGTAACAACCAATTAGAGTTACTACCAATCAATTTGTTAGATCGATTATGTGGATCTAACGATTATATTTATTTCCATTTTTGCATGGTTATGATTTTTCATATTTAAACTTTATATTTATTTTCATTTTTATATGGTCATGATTCCTCACATTAAATGTGAGGAATCATAACCAGTGTTTTAAAACTCGGACCGGTCATCGAACCGGTCGAGGTACTGGGTCACTGGTTCAACCGGTTTTACTGTTCACATATTAAAAATATAAAAATATTACTTATATTAATAAAAATTCACATAAGAAAACTATCTATGAGCTTCAAAAAATAAATTAGTTTTCAATGATAGAAAATATTATATACTTCTAAGCTTCTAGCTCTAGACCGTTGAGATGAGATCATGAGACCATCAATGTTTATCACCACTTAACTTCACGAGATCATTATAAGATGCAACTAAATTACATAAATGAACTACACTAATCTAAAATACCTTATTATTTTCACCTTACTTTTAATCATATTCATCATAAAATATGAATATGATTTAATTCAAGAGTTCTTATCAACAAAAAAAAAATTTACCAAAAAAAAAAGAAAAAGAAAAAAATGGTTTAACCCGAGTCAACCGGGTCACCGGGTTTCGGCCGGGTCAACCGATCCAATTCGGACTGACTGCATAACCGGTCTAACTACCCGCTCGGACCGAGGAATCCACCAGGTCACCGAGTCCCGGGTCGGCCCGGCCGGTCCGAGCCGGGTTTTAAAACACTGATCATAACCATACAAATATGGAAATAAATATAACTGTTTGATCAACATAATTAATCTAACGATGAAATTGATTGGTAATAACATTAATAGTAATCCTAATTAATTATTAGAATATCCTATCCCATTAAAATAATACGCATAAGTCTACCAAAAATAATAATAATAATAAAACGCATAAGCAAAGAGAAAGAGCAGGAATAATGGTCGGTGCCTCGGTGGCAATGGTACTGTGAACGGATCATTGCCTTTTTTTTATTTTTATTTTAGTACAGACGGATCAATATCATTGCGACATTGCCTTAATTTCGTCTTAACAAATAACAACAATCACAATAAAAACCTTCTCACATACTCTTTCTCTCTCTATCTGTTATTGGTTTGTTTATCTATTTTTCTTTCTTTCTTTCACATTCTGTTTCACCACCCTTTTCATTCATCGTCGTCATAATTTTATCCATACATAGCAACACACCCTTTTCTCTCTGCAACTCTTTCTCTCTGAATTGCAAATCTCAAAAGGCTCAAAAAAGTTAAAGTGAGAGAGAGAGAGAAAGACAACGCACAGCCACATCAATTATTCACTTTCCTTTCCAACTTTCTTCTTCTTCTAAAAAATCCATCATCACCGCTGAGATCTCAGGTAAACGTCAATTGAATTATCACTTTGGTCAATTCAATTCCATTCACACATGTTAATGCTATCTGTAATTTCTGATCTCACTCTTTCTTTTTTCTCCTTCTTCTTCACTGTTTTGTTATCTGATTCGGTTTTATTTTTGTTTTCTGATTTTATCAAGTGTCGTGAGCGGTGATCTGTGTCTCCATGATGTTGTGGTAACTTTGATGCGATTTTTTTGTTGTGTTTGCTTTTCGGTTTGGGTTCAGTTTTTGATTTTTCATCTTTTTTAGTTTTGTTTGCTTGTTTGTTTTTGGTGTGATCTCACGCTTTCCTGCGTTTATTGTGATTTTTGATTTTTTATTTCGAAGCTTCGATCAATTGCTATGTTTTTTGTTTGCTTTTAATTTGAGGGAGAAAATGGTTGAATGAGCATTAGACAAACGGTCCTGGTAGATCTTAGTTTTATTGTAGTTTTAAATCCTTCGTTTTTATATATTTTTATTGCTATTTGATCCTTAGCTCCGATCAAGTTATTATATGGGCTTTTAAGTGCATAGCTGTAAATGTATTAGTAGATATCTTCTCAGATTTTGAAATGCTGAATAGAATTTGAAAATATGGAATGCTTAACCCAGTTGGCTATTAGTGACTTTCGTTTGAGACATGTTGTGTGGTGGAGCAATCGGTGGAAGAGCAATTATTTGCTTAAGTATTTGAAGCAATTTAGATGTAGAGCACTTTAGGTTGGTAATGCTGCTCTCAGTTTACAGTATCTGCCTAATTAGAGAAATGGGAATCTTGGAACATGGCATAGATGGATTATTCTGGTAAAGGGGAAGTTGTCGATATTTGCTTCATTAGTCACAGAAGTAATCTAAAGTTGAGAGACAATGTTCTGAATATAGATCCTCCCTAGTACCCTGGACCTGTCCCAAACTCTGTATTAGTCCATAGGAAACTTATGGGGGATTACTTTTTTTTTTGTTCGGGGGGGGGGGGGGGGATCCAAAAAAAATAAAATGATCTGAATATAAAGCAAAAACAATGCAACTGTGGGAGACTGGGAGTATTCTCATGTGCATTAAATTGCGAATGCAAAGAGGAAAAAGAAAAAAGAGAAAACAATATAGTTTTCTTTATTGGTACTTCAGGGCTGAATCTTATTAGTCATAATGTCATATGTCACTGTTGGTTAAAGTTGAGTAAGGAAACTAATCAAAGGTTGTTGTTGACTTTAAGAGAAAGGCTTTGGAGAGTATGAATGATATGAAGAAATTCTGAGGCTGATGAAATATTCTGCTTGTTACTGCCTAACATGGATGCTTGATTAAGACATATTAACCAGATATTTTTATCTGAAGAATATTACTTAAAAATATTTTAATTTGTTACTATCTTAAACACTACTTGAGGCTGATGAAAATAGACTAAACCTTGTTATGAAAGGTACATTTGAAGTATGTTAGCATGCAAAATTGAAAACCAGTTAACCATATGTTTAGTAGAATATCAAGATTGTAAACTTCATTGAATAGGACATAAAAATATGTGCTTGCTAAGTAATATATTCTCAATGCTAGAAAATTGTTTACATTACAGAGGAGATGCTTCTGGCTAAAAAAATTAGTAAGTTGTTAGTTATGCTTTCTTCTGATATACAACTCAATCAAAAATAACTAAATAAAATAAAATCCCACTGTTCAGTATATCCAATTTTTATTCTCATCTTTGCTAAT
Source organism: Gastrolobium bilobum (assembly GCF_033153095.1). Classification (NCBI taxonomy): domain Eukaryota; kingdom Viridiplantae; phylum Streptophyta; class Magnoliopsida; order Fabales; family Fabaceae; genus Gastrolobium; species Gastrolobium bilobum. The sequence goes on from NW_026898908.1 coordinate 37,990, forward strand.
AGATTGAAGCGAAAGATTTTTTATTTTTATTTTTTATTTTTTTGATAATAGAAGAATTCAGTTTTTGAAACTAGGATCCTACCATAGGAGAATAAATGATAGGTATTAAAAGAGAGATGAACCCAAAGGTGAAGAATGGAGTTCATGTTTTGTTCAGGCACTAAATTTTATTAAGTAAAGAGAACTCATTTTACTAGCTTTTACAGCTGTCAATGCATAAAGCTAAAGATACAAAACTAAAACAATGAGACTAAAGGAAACATCCCTATATATCTAACAATAATCAAGTGAAAACTGTTGCTCAACTAAAATTAGGAAAGCTGCTTATTTGATTTCTGCTGTTATTAGCTACTTTTTTACAGACATGCTTGAACACAGATCATATTCATGTCTTGTTCGAAGGTGTTACTATTTTCTCTTGTGGTATCTTATCAATAAATCTTTAATTTCCTGAATTAATAAATCAGTTTATTTCTACTGGAGTTCTTTCAGGTCTCATTGTCTGCCTTTTTATTTCCTGTTTTCTATGTATTTTTAATGCTAGCATGTCTAAGCTTATTTCTGTTTTCATATATGGTTCTGAAAGCCTGTAGACCATTTGGTTGGACTACCGAGTTTTGACATCCCAAAACTTGTTTTGAACATGAATTTAGATTCTTAAGCCACTCTTTGCGGTTGACATGCATTCAAGATCCGCTGCAAATCTTCATTAAATGCCAACATAAGTTCCCTTTTTCTTTATTTCATAATGTTTTCTAGAATAATTTAAACCTCTAATCTGTATAATAAACATAAAAACTGAATTTTTTTACAATATATTATGAAAAAGTAAGGAGTTTTCTTATTATGAAGATCCTTTTTTTCTTTCTCTTTTAAAGGAGAACTGATTATCTTTAATACAATGTCTTTACTCCTTACCCATCACAGTTGACCTATGTTGTTATGAGTTCCTTGATTAAAGTCATTTTCCAAATTTATAAATCAGTGATTTGTGCATATAATGATATAGAAGATATAAAAGTCAATTTGTATTAAAAGTATCTGTTGGAAAGCTAGCTTTTTGTGATTGAGTTCTCCAAAAAGAGACAAGGAAGTCAGTTAGCCTTGCTCATGGTCTGTTGATCCTTATGATGATTATGATAGATGATAGACATATAAAATATTTTTGGGAAATGAAGGCTTGTGGGTACTGCTGTTCTTCACACTCGATACTTGTAAACTTTGATTATGACTAATTTGCCTGATATTGTAGTATCAGTGGATGCAACAACTTTATCTTCATAGTGCTAGATGGTTTTCTCTTGCTTATTTATCATTATCTCTGTTTTTCTCATGCAGCGGATTACTTTGTCATTTACAGACATCTTGTTTGCTGAAAAGAAAAGGAGTACTTTAGAAGGAACTTTTATCCATGACTAGCTCTACAAAAATTTTGGATCCTGCATTCCAGGGAGTGGGTCAAAGAGTGTATCCTTTAAGTAATGGGTGATTTATACAAATAACTTGATGAAATTATAATTCTTCCTTTTAGATTTTCTTCATGAAGAAAGTTAAAGGGGAAACTAATAGAAATGTTTACTTCCGAGAGAATATTCAAACCATATATAATTAATCTTCAGCAATAAGCATGACTTATTAATGTTATATTGTTATATATTGAATATACTATATTTAAGAGTTTTAAAACTTAACTTGTGGTAGAGGGACTGAAATATGGAGGATTGAGAATTTTCAGCCAGTTCCATTGCCCAAATCTGAACATGGGAAATTCTACATGGGAGATTCCTACATCATCTTGCAGGTGTGAGCTATATACAATACCTTAGATCTGTTTATGTATGGCTGTATGTGGTGTGTCTGTTTAGGCTGTGCACAATGCCATAAATAACAACTTCTTTGGTTCCCTAGATTGTAACAGACAATATCATGGCCATTTTCATATTACGATTCTCAGTCAAAACACGTGAACAGCATAATAGAAAAATGATACTTTCATTCTCAATGGTTTATCGAAAACTTTTGACTAATTTCAACTTATAATTCTTGAGGTTTTAATGCAATTCCTCCTCTTGTGAAAATATGGATTCAGAACAACATAACTTCTAGTAGTGTTGGAAGATAGGTTTCTATCCTTCAATTTTGGGTGTTCATTTCATGTATACTTGCAGACAACACAAGGCAAAGGAGGCACTTATTTTTATGACTTACACTTCTGGATTGGAAAGGATACAAGTCAGGTAAGATTCGACTTAACCCTCCTCATCCCCATCCTGGTTCTTGCCTGATGCAGCTTGTGTTAGTTTTTTATTTTCCTTGTAAATAAAGAGGTGACTAGAATGTTGAACCTTGTAGTATTATGATTTTAAAAAAAAATACTGTTCCAAGGTTATTTATCTCTCTATTTGGTTTCAGTTTTTTTCTTTACTGTCCCTTTTCTTAGAAGTATTTAGATGTGTTGAATCCACCATTTTAGTTTTCAAAAGACCTGGGGTTCCGTGATTCACATTTTGGAAATTCTTGAACATTATCTTTTTGACAAAAGAATCTTTTTAACGAAAAAATTATCTTTGCTGCCGTTGTGGTTTTTCTTGTAGGATGAGGCCGGAACAGCAGCCATTAAAACTGTTGAACTTGATGCAGCTCTTGGAGGGCGTGCAGTGCAGCACAGGGAAATCCAAGGACATGAATCAGACAAGCTTTTGTCATACTTTAAGCCCTGTATAATACCATTAGAGGGGGGTGTTGCATCTGGATTTAGAAAACCTGAAGAAGAGGAGTTTCAAACACGTTTGTATATATGCAGGGGGAAAAGAGTTGTCAAATTGAGACAGGTTTAGTGTTCTATATTCATGAACTTCATTATTTCAGAGTACATATAAATTAACATTTTGCTTTGGCAGGTCCCTTTTGCAAGGTCTTCGTTGAACCATGATGATGTATTCATCCTAGACACTCAGAATAAGATCTATCAATTCAATGGTGCAAATTCCAATATTCAGGAAAGAGCCAAGGCTTTGGAAGTTATACAGTTTCTTAAGGAAAAATATCATGAAGGAAAATGTGACGTTGCAATTGTTGGTAAGGGTACTTTTCCTATTATATAATTCTGTATATCTTTTCTTCAGATGCATATTGATTTGTTTGTTAATTTATAAAATATATCCCTCATTGCAGATGATGGCAAGTTAGATACTGAGTCAGACTCTGGTGAATTTTGGGTCCTCTTCGGTGGTTTTGCTCCTATTGGAAAGAAGGTAATCAGCGAGGATGATATCATTCCAGAGGCAACTCCTGCTCAGCTTTATAGGTATGTTGATTTCATCGTCCTCACCCCCTTCCCCTACTCCGTGTTTTCCCTTAAGCACCTGTTTCAAAAAGATCATACTTCTAAATTGGTAGTTTTTTAATTAAGATAAAATTATGCAATCAAAACAAAGGAATTTGTTAGTTTCTGTATAATTTCATTTTAAGTCTGAATTCATCTCGCTTGCTAGTAAGATCAAAGAAGTTTATAAAATTTATTTATAATAAGTTGCTTTGTTATATCACTTTTAAAGGAAGATACAATTAGCTCTTATTGGGTCAATTTGAGAAGAAGACCAATAGAGACCCAGTGCAAAAATGGATCCAATGTAAGATAGTCTGATTGAAAAGTGTAGAGGAAAATCAGAGAAAACTTTAAGAGAAACCATTAAAAAGACCTTGCTCTAAATATATTTTTTGAAAATTTTGGCTTGTGATAGAGCCTACTTTCATTGTTTGGTCCATGCACTGATCCCTCCTACCTTGGGTTTTACTGGTTGTTGATTCATAGTTCCCTTTCTGTATATTACTTGTATATAAATCTTTAAATAATAAATCATTATAGATAGCAGATGCTTGTGCTAAGAAATATGCATTCATATATTTTTTTGCTCATTGTCTGAGTGTTTTTCATGTGACATGAGGAGGTTTTGAATAAAATTATGGACTTTTAAAATCTTCTAATTCTGTCTGAAGCACAAAGATGTCTTTTCTTTGCTGCTTGGTGACTTATACTTGGGATAATTTATTTCTGTTATTCAATATCACCATCACATTACTAAAATACTTATTTTCTAACATTTTTTTTCTTTAATAGTTTTTTCCTGAAATAATTCATTGAAGTTTGTGACATCATAATGTGTTGATTAGTGTAACAGATATTTTGGACATGGTCATTGGCAGTGGTACATACTGATAATTAAAACGAAAAATAACTTCATATAACTTGTCCTTGTAGTATAATTGATGGTGAGGTCAAGTCTGTGGAAGGGGAACTTTCTAAATCACTGTTGGAAAATAACAAATGCTATTTACTGGACTGCGGTGCTGAGGTGTTTGTCTGGGTTGGCCGGGTAACGCAAGTTGAAGAACGAAAAGTAGCTTGCCAAGCAGCTGAGGTAATTGTAGAATCTAGTTCTTCATGTGTTAGTTAAAAGTGGATTCATTAAATTTATTAATATTACCAGGAGTTTGTTGCAAGCCAAAATAGGCCAAAATCTACAAGGATAACGAGGGTTATTCAAGGTTATGAGACACATTCATTTAAGTCCAACTTTGATTCTTGGCCATCAGGATCTGCTACTAACGGTGCTGAGGAAGGAAGAGGAAAAGTTGCAGGTGCCCATAATTTATTCTCACTTGTACTTTGTGCTGCCTTTGGTCTAACTAGCCATTCTCACATGTGTGCTATTTTATTTACTGCCAGCATTGCTTAAGCAACAAGGTATGGGTGTGAAAGGAACGACAAAAGGTACCCCTGTAAATGAGGAAATTCCACCTTTGCTTGAAGGAAGTGGAAAGAAGGAGGTGGGTTTATAATTTTTTCTATGAAGTTTCCTTCAACAACATCTTTATCCCAAATCAGTTTGGGTCGGTGGCCAATGATAATGAAAAGGAAGAAAAGATTGAGAGAAAAAAAATAAAATAAAATAAAAACACTAGAAATAAAAATTGAAAATTAAAAATTAGAAAGAATTATAAAAAATAAAACAAAGATATATAAGAGAAAAATGCATAAGAGAAAAAAAGAAGAAAAAAAGTAAAAATGAATTTTTTTTTTAAAGAAAAAAGAATACAGTATTAACAGTTTCCTTGGCTTAATTAAATTGACACTTGTGAATATGTAATATTATTTAAATTTTCAGGTATGGCGGATTAACGGAAGTGCTAAGACTCCATTGTTGAAGGAGGATATTGGTAAATTTTATAGTGGAGATTGTTACATTGTACTGTACACGTACCACTCTGGTGAGAGGAAGGAAGACTACTTCTTGTGTTGTTGGTTTGGCAAAGACAGCATCGAGGTAATTTATGTCTTTCTGATTTGAGCTCAAAATATATTGTGACCATTGTAATTTCTATTTGCCATTTACTTTTCAGTGCTAACACTGTTAAGACTGACCAAGAATTTCCATGCTTAGGCAAATTGTTTTTTTTTTTCCTTTAAACTTACTGTTGGATTTGAATTTGTGGTTGTCATTGACATTCTGAACCTAGAATAACTCTACTAGGGGATAGACTACAAAATCTCTTAGCTTTTATTAGTGGTGGCAATATCTTGGATAGATGTGGTCAAAAACTATGTTATTATCAGTTAGCATAATTCGTGGAATAGTGTTACAGTGCTTGACATTCCATATCAAGCAGTCTATATCTGTATACGGTTCTGCCAAGTAGAAAGTTTGGGAAGGTGTATGAGAGCGAGAGACACATCGGATTGTTGCCAATTACAGGAGCTGAGTCAGCATTAGTTGTTTGGCAGGGAATCAGTTGGTTGGGGTTACATTTTTAGCATCACATGATGGCTGGAATATATAGAGGAGGAAAGACCATTTTGAGGGTATCTTGGAAAAGTGGAAACTCTTGGGCTCTTGGGAGAGAACTAGAACCTCTCAAACTGTTCTGGATATCAGTTCTGTTTTCTTTAATTTCCAGTCATGTATTTCTCTATTATCTGTTATTTCCCTTCTCAATCTTGTAACTTCCCCTTAAAGACATACAGAGTAATTTTCTGATTGGATCTGTGTTGGACTCAATCTAATTAATACAAGTTTCATTTCTCAATCCTTCTCTCTTGACCCTAGAACCTAACACTGTACAAATCATATTAAGCAATATGTCTTGACAGACAGTATTTGGTGTCAGAATGCCCATATGTCCTCTCCATAAATCTTTCTTTCTTTTATTTGGGGATAAAAACTCCATATCACATTTATTGGAATCTTCATGCTTAGGGAAATAAGATTACTATGAAAAACAGGATTCTTGAAAACCAGGGATTTTTGAAGTAAAAATTTAGCTTGTTACCAAGTACAAAGCAAAGCACAAATTATAGACTTATTGAAGAATTGCCTTATGTTGAGGAACTGGGTAGCCTTGTTCTTTCCTGTTCACTTGGAATCAATCTTTCTTTCTTTTTTATTTTTAAATCCTCCTTTCTTGTGCGTGTATGTACTACATGAAAGTGTGAAAGGTAAGATCTTTAATAGGACAAAGTTTCTATCGTTCTCTTAATGGATTGTTTTGGTATGTAACTCTTAGGTACTAGAAACAAGAAGAGAAATATTGGAAACTAAAACACTGAATTTGCATTTCTCTAAATAGATTCTAGTGAGAAACAGGAAACACTACATAATGAAGGGAATCACAAATTAAAGTAAAATTATGGATTAAAGAAATGTGTTACAAATTAAACTGCAGAAAAGAAACAAATGACTTAGTAGCATTTGGGAGGCTACTGTTCTCTCCCGAAATCCCAATTCCAATTCTACCAAAAGTCTGAATATTCTTCTTGACATTCCTTATTTAACCTCATATGCCCATGTGTGTTGTTACACAATATTCCTCCTAACAAGTCTAGCAACAGTCGAGGGTTTGGTTTCTGGTTTACCTTGATAAGCTTTGGACGAGGCAGCAAGTTCCAGTTATTCAAGTTGGGTGTCATGAAGGCTGGGAATTAGGTTGGACCTTCTTTCGGGAATGCCCTCAATTTTAATTTCAACAAATTCAGAGGGTAATGAATTCACCTGATTTGCCCTTTCAGCTTCATGCGATGCTGGAAGTTCAATGTTTTCTTTGTCAAGGGGCTCTTCCTTTGGCTGGTCACTCTCCATTGGTGGCTTAGATGTGGGCTCTGTTGGTGATTTTGTTGGATCTGCATAATCTGACTCACAAGCCCAACTTGTACAAAGAACAGGGGTTTCATTGACATGTGTTTTGGAGCAACTTAACAGCATTTTGAGCCTGGCCCGTTACAGCAGTAATTTGGCCCAATTTTTTAAACCTGACTTGGCTTGTCCATCTTCCCGTTTCTCATTCGTTCGCAGCAGCTCGTTCCTCTTAGGGATGTACTGCATCTTCCAGTCCTCCTTTTCCATTTTCTGATTGTCATAGATCTGAAAATTTTTAGTAAATTGTTGGCTCAATTCCTCTATTCCATCTCATCTTTTGTCCGCTCGTCTTCTGTGAAATCAATCTCTGTTGACGGTGTTCTCGAGAACACTTATGAGCTTCAATATCTCCATATTTCTTTCTTCTATGCGGCTCATTCTTTCCTCCAAATATTCTAGTATGCTCATCCTATTTTCAAGGCTTTCATTCTGATTTTTTTTTTTTTTTGGACCACAGCTCCTAGATCAATGCTCTAATACCAATTGTCAGGTACTAGAAACAAGAAGAGAAATATTGGAAACTAAAACACTGGATTTGCATTTCTCTAAACTGATTCTAGTGAGAAACAGGCAACAGTACATAATGAAGGGAATTACAAAGTAAAGGAAATTACAGAGTAAGGAAATGTGTTACAGAGTAAACTGCATAAAAGAAACAAATGACTAGGGGCTACTGTTCTCTCCCAAAATCCCAATTCCAATTCTACCAAAAGTCTGACTATCCTTCTTGCCATTCCCTATTTAACCTCATATGCCCATTTGTGTTGTTACACAATATTCCTCCTAACAGGTTCTAGAACATTTCCTTTTAACCAATTTGCTCACTCAGTCAATGAAAGAGATGCTAACCCTTTACTATAATACACCCCTGTTGTTGGTGTCCTATCAGTAACTCTAAAAAATAGCCCACGCTTTTGCTCCGAGTTTGGCCTGCATACATGGTCAAATTGGCAAGCTGGGATTCTGTTTATGGTTCTATATTTTATGGGAAATATGTTTCTGCTTTTGCTGCAAAAAAAATTTCTCTGCCACATTGACATAAAATTGTGTGGGTCCCATAGGGAAATTTTTTCTACAGTAAAAGCAGAAAAGAAGAAGGACTTGCATATGGTGTTCATAGACCTTGAGAAAGCATACGATAGGGTTCCAAGGAAAGTTTTATGGTGGGTCCTGGAGAAGAAAAAGGTTCCATTAAAGTATGTAAAGGATATGTATGATGGGGCTACTACATGTGTAAAAGCTTGTAACAGATCATCAAGTTATTTTCCTATCATGGTAGGTGTACACCAAGGGTCGGCTCTAAGTCCTTACCTATTTGCCTTAGTTATGGATGAACTAACAAAAGATATTCAAGAGGAAGTGCCATGGTGTATGCTTTTTGCAGACGATATTGTGCTTATTGATGAGAGCAAGGAGGGTGTTAATAGAAAACTTGAATTGTGGAGAAGCACATTGGAATCCAGAGGATTCACATTAAGTCGAAGCAAGACTGAGTATCTGAAGTGTGAGTTTTCTCTGGTACAAGATGAGGACCAAGAACCTGTGCATCTAAATGGTCAAGAGGTACCCAAAAAAAATGCTTTTAAATACTTGGGCTCCATTTTACAAAATGGTGGAGAGATTGATGAGGATGTAAATCACAGAATCAGAGCAGGGTGGATGAAATGGCGTAGTGCATCTGCATTTTTGTGTGACCGCAAAATTCCCCTGAAGTTAAAAGGAAAATTCTATAAAACGGCAGTACGACCGGCAATGCTATATGGAGCGGAATGCTGGCCAGCACATAGGCAACATGAGCATAAGATGGGAGTAGCAGAGATGAGGATGTTAAGGTGGATGTGTGGGTACACAAGGATGGATAAGATAAGAAATGAAGATATTGAAAAGAAGTTTTTGTATATTGATATTGAATAAATTACATGAGTGAGTATTTATACAAGAAAGAATCGCTAAGAATGACTAAGCGATGACTAATCAATCCTATCACAATCCTAATCACAATCAATTCTAATCAATCACAATTAATCCTAATCAATCATAATCAATCCTAATCAATCATAATCAATCCTAATTAATAGGAAATAAAAACGGAAACATGTTTGAATTCTAATTTTCTACACTCCCCCTCAAGTTGGGAGGTAAATATTGATCATTCCCAACTTGCCAATCAAGTCTTCGAATGCTGGACGGTGTAGGCCCTTGGTAAGGACATCTGCCGTTTGCTCTTTGGTTGGAACATATATCAAATGCACACTTCCATCATCTAATTTTTCTTTGATGAAGTGACGATCAACTTCCACGTGCTTTGTTCGATCATGATGCACAGGATTTTGAGCAATGCTAACAGCTGCCTTGTTGTCACAATATAGTTTTATTGGTAGGGAATATGAAATCTTCAACTCTTGAAGAAGTCTTCTCAACCAGATTCCTTCACAAACTCCATGAGCTAAAGCTCGAAATTCTGCTTCAGCACTACTTCTTGCAACCACTGTTTGCTTTTTGCTTCTCCAAGTAACAAGATTTCCCCACACATAGGTGCAATAGCCTGAGGTAGATCTTCTGTCTACTGATGAGCCTGCCCAATCTGCATCAGTGTAGATTTCAATTGTCCTTTTATACCCCTTTTTAAAGAATAATCCTCTTCCTGGAGTATTCTTGAGGTATCTAAGCACCCTATAGACTGCACTAAGATGCTTCTCCTTGGGTGAGTGCATGAATTGACTAATCATACTCACCGCAAAGGCAATGTCAGGACGCGTATGAGATAAGTAGATTAGTTTACCAACCAATCGCTGATATTGTTCTTTATCCACCTCATTTCCATCTTCAATACCTAACTTGGTATTAGGTTCCACAGGTGTCTCAGCAGGTTTACACCCTAACATTCCTGTTTCCAACAAAAGATCTAGAACATATTTCTTTTGTGTTAGAGTGATACCTGTTTTGTTCCTAGCAACTTCCATACCAAGGAAATATTTGAGAGTGCCAAGGTCTTTGAGTTCAAATTGAGCTGCTAGAAATTTCTTCAAGGTGTTCAATTCCTCAATATCATCACCTGTAAGAATTATATCATCTACATATACAATAAGAATAGCAATTTTACCATCCTTAGAGTGTTTGTGGAAGAGAGTATGATCAGTCTGTGCTTGAATGAAGCCTCTTCTTTTGACTGCTTGTGTGAATTTGTCGAACCATTCTCTGGGAGACTGTTTCAATCCATATAGAGACTTTTTTAGTTTACACACTGATCCATTTCCCTTTTCAAAACCAGGTGGAGGATCCATATAGACTTCTTCATGTAAGTCACCATTTAGGAATGCATTCTTCACATCTAACTGTTGCAGAGGCCAATCTAGATTGGCAGCAAGAGATAAGAGAACTCGGATGGTATTGACTTTAGCAACCGGAGCAAAAGTCTCATGATAATCTATCCCATGAGTCTGAGTGAAACCCTTTGCAACCAATCTTGCCTTGTATCTGTTGATGCTATTATCTGCATTGAATTTTATTGTAAACACCCATTTGCATCCTACTGCCTTTTTTCCTTTGGGTAGGGTCACTATCTCCCAAGTTCCATTTCTTTCTAAAGCATTCATTTCTTCAAAGACAGCATCCCTCCATTTTTTATCATTGAGAGCCTCATGTATATTTCTTGGTATCTTTGTACTATCCAACATAGTATTGAAAGCACGAAACCCTGGGGACAACTTTCCATATGAAATATGATTAGAAATAGGATGAGTAGTACAAGATCGAGTACCTTTTCTGAGAGCAATGGGCAAGTGTAGATCATTTTCACCATGACACTCAAGTATTGGGGTGCTGGAACTAGAACATGGTTCAGAATCCTGGCAGTGTAGAGGCTCTGGGTTATTCACACTTTGAGGAGGCTTTCGCCTGCTATAGACTTGTCCCCATTTTGAGGAGGCTCCTGATGGTGAGGATTCTGTAGCTCCCCCTGTTTCTAAAAGTAGAGGTAATACTGTGGCATTAATAGGTTCCCATGACTGATCTTCATCTACTCCTATAGACTCCCCCTGAAGAGAAGTCGAGGGGAAGAAAGGGTCATTCTCAGAAAAAGTGACATCCATAGAGACAAAGACCTTACGAAGAGAGGGTGAATAACACTTATAGCCACGTTGAGTAGGAGAATAACCAATAAAGACACACTGGAGAGACTTAGGATCAAGCTTAGACCGTTGATGGGAGGGAATATGGACAAATACAACACAACCAAATAACTTGAGAGGTAAGGAGGAGACACCTCGGAAGGAAGGGAAGATACGAACAAGACTAGAAAGAGGAGACTGAAATTTCAGAATGCGAGATGGCATTCGATTTATCAGATACGAGGCAGTGAGAACTGCCTCTCCCCAAAGATATTTAGGAACACTCGTGGTAAACATAAGAGCCCGAGCAACTTCAAGGAGATGTCGGTTTTTTCTTTCCGCAACTCCGTTTTGTTGGGGTGTGTCAGGACACGAGCTTTGGTGAAGGATGCCATGTTGGGAAAGATATTCTCCAAGAATAGAGTTAAAATACTCTTTGCCATTATCTGTACGAAGAATTTGTATAGCAACTTGGAATTGGGTTTGAATTATGGCATGAAATTTTTTAAACACGGATGCAGCATCAGACTTATCCTTTAGAAGATACACCCAACAAACTCGAGAATGGTCATCAATGAAGGTAATGAACCATCGAGTACCTGAAATATTTTTAACACGGGCGGGACCCCATATGTCGCTATGAGTTAAGGAAAATGGGGAAGAGTCATGGTGAACTTTAGAAGGATAATGAGCACGAGTATGCTTGGCAAGTTGACAAATATCACAAGAAAACAAACTTGGACTTTTATTAATAAATAAGTTTGGCAACAACTTCTGAAGATAAATAAAATTTGGATGGCCTAGCCTACGATGCCACAGCATAACATCATTACATGAATCAAAAGGAAACATAGAGTTTTTTTCTACGAAAACAGCTTCATGAGTCACATCATCCTCAAAGTAGTAAAGTCCACCATCCTCTCTAGCACTGCCAATCATCCTCTCCGAGTCCTGTTCCTGAAAAACACAACCATGTGGAAAGAATTTAGCAAAGCAATGCAACTCAGAGGTGAGCTTGCTAATGGAAATGAGATTACAAGTTAGAGAAGGAACATAAAGAACTGATGTCAAAGTAATCAGCTCAGAAAGTTTAATGGTGCCGTGTCCCGCAATCTGGGAAAAACTGCCATCGGCGATCTTGACCCGAGAAGGTTCAGAATATGGAGTGTATGAACAAAACAAGCCAAGATTACCTGTCATATGATCAGAGGCTCCAGAATCAAGGATCCAATGATTTTGACTATCAACATGGAAAGTTGTACCTTGCTGGACCACATGACTAGTGGCCTTAGGAGGTTGCTCGTGGTAATAAAAAGAGTGTTTTGAGGAAGCCATGAATAAAAAGAGAAGGGTTGACCGTTGATGAAAAATCAAGTTTTGTAAACTTTTGATCTGACCTCTGGAACAGGAAGGGGAGAAGCCGGCGAGAAGGTCTGTGCAAGTCGCGACGGAAAAAAAAACGTCTGGAAGGCGGCGCGTGGTGGCGCGTGCAGCGGCTGACGGCGATGGGTCCAGCGGCGGTCGACTTGTCGGATCCTTCTGAGTCGAATGGTCACCTCACTTTTTTGATCGGAGGTCAGTCAGTAAACTAGGTTTCTGTGTTGGACAGATTCAAGGCAGTGTTTAGGAGGTGTTTGACGGTGATGGAAGTGTTTGGATGGTTATTTCAGATTTGAATTAGGGTAGGAACGAACCCGCTCTGATACCATATTGAAAAGAAGTTTTTGTATATTGATATTGAATAAATTACATGAGTGAGTATTTATACAAGAAAGAATCGCTAAGAATGACTAAGCGATGACTAATCAATCCTATCACAATCCTAATCACAATCAATTCTAATCAATCACAATTAATCCTAATCAATCATAATCAATCCTAATCAATCATAATCAATCCTAATTAATAGGAAATAAAAACGGAAACATGTTTGAATTCTAATTTTCTACAGAAGATATTCGACGAAAGGTCGGAGTAGTACCGGTAGCCGAGAAGATGAGAGAACATAGATTGAGGTGGTTTGGGCACGTGATGAGAAGACCCATGGATGCTCCTGTAAGAACAGAAGTTTGTTACCAAGAGCTAAACACAAAAAGAGGCAGAGGTAGGCCGAAGCTTACTTGGGGGAAAGTAGTAAAACAAGATTTAATGGAGTGGGATATAGATTGGCGGACAGTATGTTTCTTAGAAAGGAATGGAGAAAAGCTATAAGTATGGTGGAGGGTTAGACCCGCTGTTATTCCTATGTTCCAGATGGTCCTTTTTTAGTCCTTTTCCCCTTCATTTCCCCCACTTCTTCTTGTCCCTTTCTTTTTTACTTTTATTTATTTATATATACATATATTTTTATTTCATTTTATTTTATTTTATTATTTTATTTGTGTATTTTTATTTATTTATTTATTTTTTATTTTTTTTTACTTTTTTTCAACCGTTTTGTATCTTTCATGTGGGTTCATCTACCACCGACCCCAATTAATTTGGGATAAAGGTGTTGTTGATGTTGATGTTGAAAAGCAGAAATATTAAACTCATATTTTATACTCTTGATTGTTTTCACTAATTATATAATATATGACCCAAGTTTTGTCTTGATCCTTTATACACTGAATTTCTCAATTCAAAAACTTAGATTGTAACTTCCTCGGCATAACACATGACAACTGAGTAGACCTTTAGAAGAATATAGTATATTAAAATATCAATTACATAGACGTGTCGTTTTTCTTTTGCTACACATTAAATCTGCAAACTGTTATTCAATTGCCTTTCTTGAGTTAAGGAAGGACCGCTTAACTGATTAAATTAGCTCAAAGAATGGTTAATAAGAAACCACTTATTACATAATCAACCACTTGAGGGGTTGATTACTCCTAAACTAGAAATATTTGTACTATGAATTCCTTTTTGGTAATTTTCCCCAATATAAGTAGCAGTCGGGTTCCACCTTAAAGATATGACTTATCATAAACCATTAACTACAATTCCACAAATGATTCCTTTTTAGTTAATAATATTTATTTCTTAATTGCTTCTTAGTGCTTTCTTATTCAAAATTTATTTTCTCCATTAATACTTATTTGGGAATAGAATAAATTACTTTTGAATGCTTTTCACCTTGGTTGAATTTTCCATTCAGGAGGACCAAACAACGGCTACTCGATTGGCTAGTACAATGTCCAACTCATTAAAGGGTAGACCTGTTCAGGTATGGTAATCCAAATGTCAAAACGTTGGAGATGTTGCTTGGAGATTGTGTATAATTATAGTAGTTTCTTGCAGGGTCGTATATTCGAAGGCAAAGAGCCACCACAGTTTGTTGCTCTTTTCCAACCTATGGTGGTCCTTAAGGTATCATTAGCAAGACTACATGGTATTCTCAATGACATATCTAGTATAACTTTGTGAAACTAACTACTTTAACTTATGCCTGTTTTAGGGAGGTTTGAGCTCCGGATACAAAAATATGATTGCAGACAAAGGTTTATCAGATGAGACATACACCTTAGAGTGTATTGCACTTATTAGAATTTCTGGAACTTCCATTCACAACAATAAGGCAGTGCAAGTTGATGCTGTACGTATCCATTATATTATTCGATTTTTTCATTATTAGTATGTTGCTAGTTATTTTTTTCCCTTGTCCACTGTAATTATTTTATTCTTGCTCAGGTGCCATCATCATTGAATTCTACCGAGTGTTTTGTCCTGCAATCTGGCTCTACAATTTTCACTTGGCATGGAAATCAGTGTTCCTTTGAACAGCAGCAGCTTGCAGCAAAGGTTGCTGAATTTTTAAGGGTAAGATTTATTGGCTCCATGTTGTGGATCTTCTGCTAAATTATTCATGCATATCATAATCTTTAAAGCATAACCAAGTCTCAATTTTGTATAATTCAAACTCATTTGAGTGTATATTGTTTAATAACTGTTAGAATATTAGATATGATATGATTAGATTTGATTAGATATGATTGGATTCTGTCTTATCCGTAAATAGTCTGACTGTATTCTGACTGTATTAGGATTAGGTTTGGATTAGGTTTGGGCCTTACACTTAAGCCCATTAGGGTCTCTATATATTGTAACTCCCTGACACAGATCAATATACAACGTATTCTTTTACATTTAACTTGGTACCAGAGCGATTTCGTTCTGGGAACCCTCGCTTCCGCTTAGAAATCTTGTTCTTCGCTTTAAAACCTAAGCCCACTGCTTAGGAGTCATCTTTTCTTTGCCGTGCGTCCTTCCGGTAAGATATCAAAGGCTGTAAGTCCTCTCCAGGCATCTTCTGCACGTGTCCACAGTCACCGGAGCACCATCAGCTAGCGTCAGCCACCGTCAGCCACTGTTCAGGCTGCCAGAGTACTTTTCCGGCGAGTTTTCAGTCTGGAACGAACGCGAACAGAACCCTCTCCTTCCGGCGACCTGCTCTGTGGAAGTCCGGCCACCATCGGAGTTGTCACGCGCTCTCACGCGCCTCCAGTCTTCTCTGCGCGTGGGCTTCACGCGCCACCTTCTGCCGGCGCGTGAGCACTATTCCGGCGGCTTTTTCCGGCCGGTCTTGGACAGAGAAGCTCGTCTTCTCCTCCTCTTTCTGGATCTGTGGTTGGTTCTTTGTGGGTCTGACTTTTTTGTGCGCACCTCTTCTTGATTGGTGATCAGGTTCGTTTCTCTTTATTCGGTTTGTATCTTTGTGATTTGATATGGCAGCAAACCCTCCAATTCATTCGGAGGTCAAGTCTTCATCTCCTCCTTTGAGAAATTCTCCCAATATCATCTCTACCAATATTGGGTCCATTACCTCTTCAAAATTGAAGGGATCTGTTAATTACAAGAACTGGGCCACCTCTGTTCGAGTTTGGTTCTTTGGACAAGGATATGGGAACCATCTCACAACTAAGTCTACTGATGTCCTTAAGGAGGACAAGTCTGATTGGGAAAAGATTGACAACCAACTTCTGAGTATCCTCTGGCAATCCATTGATCCGATTGTCTTGGATATCTTTTATTCATTTCAAACTTGCACTGAAGTGTGGGAGGAAGCAAAAAACCTCTACACTAATGATGTTCAACAGCTCTATTTCATCATCTCTCAGTTTATGGAATTGAGCAAATCATCCGACATTCAGATGGAGACATATATTGGCAAGAGTCGCTCTTTGATGCAGGCATATTTGGATATGCTGCCCTACCCTACTGATGCTACTGCATATCGGAAACAGGTGGAACGTCTCTTTATGGTTGCCACACTTTCTGGCCTTCCCGAAGAATATGATAATGTTCGTGATACTATCTTGACTAGTGGGGAGCCTGATCTATCCATGACGTATCAGCGTCTTCTGAATTTGAATAAGAAATCTGCTCCTGCATCGTCTTCTGCTGTTGATTCTACTGCTCTAGTTTCCCGTACTGATTTTCGCGGGCATATTGGAGGTGGACGTGGTCGAGGTAGAGGCCCAGGAGGCCGGGGCCCAGGAGGCTCAGGAGGACGTAGCCCAGGAGGTCGTGGCCCAGGAGGCCCAGGAGGTCCAGTCGGACGTGGTCAGCGACCTCGTTGTCATTACTGTCAGCAACTTGGTCATTATGAGGAACGCTGCTACACCAAGTATCCTCACATGCGACCTTCTTTTGCTGCTAATGTAGCTCAATCGGATACTGCTTCAAATGGTTCAGTCTCTCTCTCCTCTGAAGAATATGCAGCATTCCAGGCCCTTCTCAGGAAGTCCTCTCCTCAATCTCAGGCCTCTGCTTCAGAAACTGGTAATCCTGTTGCTTGTGTTTCTCATTCTGCATCACTTGGTCCTTGGATATTTGACTCAGGTGCTACTGATCACCTCTGTGGTAATAAGGAACTCTTTTCTTCCCTTACATATTCTAATAATTTACCCTCTTTTACTCTTGCTGATGGAACTAAGGCCCCCGTTCATGGGATTGGACAAATCTGTCCAACCTCCTCATTGACCTTGACATCTGTCTATTACATTCCTCACATCCCTTATAATTTAATATCGGTTAGTAAATTGATCAATTCTCTTAATTGTATTGTCACATTCTCAAACCATTCTGTTTCTGTGCAGGACCCGGGTACGGGGAAGATGATTGGAGTGGGCCGTGAGTCACGGGGTCTGTTCTACCTTGATGTGCCGAGTCCTTCAGTTGCTTGTTCTCTCACAGAATCTCCACAGCTCATCCACAGTCGTCTCGGGCATCCTAGTCTTGCGAAATTACAGAAGATGGTTCCTCTTTTATCCGGTCTTCAAACTTTAGATTGTCAGTCATGTCAGCAAGGAAAGCACATACGCTCCTCCTTTGCTAATCGAGTCAATAAACGAGCTGATGCTCCTTTTTCAATTATTCATTCAGATGTTTGGGGTCCTAGTCGTAGTGTGTCTATTTTAGGTTTTCGGTATTTTGTCACCTTTATTGATGATTTCTCCCGTTGTACTTGGATTTATTTAATGAAAAACCGCTCTGAGTTGTTTTCTATTTATCAAAAGTTTTCTGCTGAAATTCATACTCAATTTGGTGCTTCTATTCGTATTTTACGTAGTGATAATGCTAAGGAGTATGTTTCTGTTGACTTTTCTCACTTAGCCACACAGGGTACTTTACACCAAACCACTTGTCCTCACACTCCACAACAAAATGGAGTAGCTGAACGTAAGAATAGACATCTCATTGAGATTGCCAGGACTCTTCTTATTCACATGCATGTTCCTCTTCACTTCTGGGCTGATGCAGTCCTTGCTTCTTGCTTTCTCATCAACCGCATGCCTTCATCTGTGCTTAATAATGATATTCCTCATAACTTATTGTTTCCAGATGTTCCTCTCTTTCCTCTATCCCCACATGTTTTTGGTTGTACCTGTTTTGTTCATGATCTCACTCCTGGTAAGGATAAGTTAACATCCAAAGCCTTTAAATGCATTTTCCTGGTTATTCTCGTCTTCAAAAGGGTTATCGCTGTTACTCTCCTGACCTCAAGCGTTACTTAGTTTCCGCGGATGTCACCTTTTTTGATCAACAACCTTTTAATTCTATCCCATCTCCATTGTCACAGGTTGATCATGTTCTTCCTGTTCCTTTTCTTGACTTGTCTTTGCCAGATGCAGGTGCTTCTACTCCAGATAAGCCATCACCTATTGCTCCAGTACCTAAGGACCATCCACTTCTCACTTATCAGCGTCGTAAGACAGTACCTCCAGTCGACTCGACCCCTGCTGACTCATTGCCCTCTGCAGTTGATTCTTCCCCTCCGGATCCTTCACCAGAGGCTCTTCCCATTGCTCAAAGAAAAGGTACACGTACTACTCGTAATCTTTATCCTCTTTATACCTTCTTGAGCTATGATCGCCTTTCTGCTCCTCATTTCACCTTTGTTTCTAGTCTTTCTTCTGTTTCTATTCCTAAGACCACAGGTGAAGCACTTTCCCATCCAGGATGGCGCCAAGCGATGCTTGATGAGATGACCGCACTTCATACCAATGGCACTTGGGACCTTGTTTCTGCTCCTCCAGAGAAGTCTATAGTTGGTTGTCGCTGGGTGTTTACTGTGAAAGTTGGACCTGATGGCCATGTTGATCGTCTCAAGGCACGCCTAGTTGCCAAGGGTTTTACTCAAATCTTTGGCCTTGATTATAGCGATACATTCTCTCCAGTCGCTAAGATGGCGTCCGTCCGCCTATTTCTTGCCCTTGCTGCTGTTCGTCACTGGCCACTCCTTCAACTTGACATCAAAAATGTCTTTCTTCATGGTGATTTACAAGAAGAAGTTTACATGGAGCAACCACCTGGTTTTGTTGCTCAGGGGGAGTCTGGGAAGGTATGTCGTCTTCGAAAATCCTTATATGGTCTCAAGCAGTCTCCTCGAGCATGGTTCAGTCGCTTCAGTTCTGTTGTACAGGCGTTTGGCCTAATTCGCAGTAAAGTTGACCATTATGTATTCTATAGGATTACATCTCCTAACAAGTGCATCTATTTGTTAGTCTATGTTGATGACATCATCCTCACCGGAAGTGATCAAGACGGAATCCATCAGTTAAAACAACATTTATTCAGTGCATTTCAAACAAAGGACCTTGGGAAGCTGCGTTACTTCTTGGGAATTGAGGTGGCGCAATCTAGACAGGGCATTTCTATCTGTCAAAGGAAGTATGCCTTGGATATCCTAGAAGAGACTGGTATGTTGGGGTGTAAACCAGTTGATACACCAATGGATCCTAATGTTAAGTTATTGCCCAGACAGGGGGAGCCGTTATCTGATCCTGGACGTTATCGAAGGCTGATTGGGAAGCTCAATTATCTTACTGTGACTAGGCCAGATATTTCTTTCGCTGTCAGTACGGCCAGTCAGTTCCTTGATTCCCCTTGTGATTCACATTGGGATGCTGCTGTGAGGATCCTCCGATACATCAAAGGAGCACCAGGAAAAGGTTTGTTGTATTCGGATCAGGGAAATACAGAAATTTGTGGTTACTCAGATGCCGATTGGGCAGGATCACCCTCGGACAGACGCTCTACTTCTGGTTATTGTGTCTTCTTCGGAGGAAACTTAATCTCATGGAAAAGCAAGAAACAACCTGTTGTTTCTCGATCTAGTGCAGAAGCTGAGTATCGTGCAATGGCAAATACTACCTGTGAGTTGATCTGGTTAAAGCAGTTGATTCAGGAGCTTCATCTTTGTGAACAGAAACAACCCATGACACTCATCTGTGATAATCAAGCTGCGCTACATATATCCTCTAATCCTGTTTTTCATGAGAGGACCAAACATATAGAGATTGATTGTCACTTCATTCGGGAAAAGATTCAGTCAGGAGAAATCAAGACAGCTTTTGTCAACTCGTCTAATCAACTAGCAGATGTTTTCACTAAAGCTCTTAGAGGTCCTCGGGTTGAATACATTTGTAACAAGCTTGGTGCTCATAATATATACGCACCAGCTTGAGGGGGAGTGTTAGAATATTAGATATGATATGATTAGATTTGATTAGATATGATTGGATTCTGTCTTATCCGTAAATCGTCTGACTGTATTCTGACTGTATTAGGATTAGTTTTGGATTAGGTTTGGGCCTTACACTTAAGCCCATTAGGGTCTCTATATATTGTAACTCCCTGACACAGATCAATATACAACGTATTCTTTTACATTTAACTATAACTACTAAAGATTTACGTTTTAGGGAAAAGGTTCAACACTTTTACATATGAAACTCAGAACATGTACCTTTGGCAATGTTTTTATATTTCTTTAGTTAACTTTTAAACTTCTATTTATATAGCATTGATTACCTCTAGATCAAATCATTCAAATTGACTTGAGATGACTATATCCTTGTGGTTAAACCTAAGTGCATCACAGTAGATAGTTAACTCTTGCCCGTGACTCTGCTTATTTATTTATTTATTTATTTTTCTTTATTTAACTTTTGAACTTAATGATTGTTTTGCCCATATACATTACTTTACTAATATAATACATGTCAATGTTCAGCCAGGAGTTACTCTAAAGCATGCTAAAGAAGGAACAGAAAGCTCACCTTTTTGGTTTGCACTTGGAGGAAAACAAAGTTACACCAGCAAGAAAGTCACTAATGAGGTTGTTAGAGATCCTCATTTGTTCACTTTCTCATTTAATAAAGGTAGCATTTCTCGTCATGTTACTTCAAAATTCATATAAAATGCTGTTATGCAATAGT
Source organism: Gastrolobium bilobum (assembly GCF_033153095.1). Lineage (NCBI taxonomy): Eukaryota > Viridiplantae > Streptophyta > Magnoliopsida > Fabales > Fabaceae > Gastrolobium > Gastrolobium bilobum. The sequence goes on from NW_026898908.1 coordinate 58,996, forward strand.
TACTGATATTTGATTATACTGACCATTATTGATTTTGTTTATTCGTTTGCACTGTGGATCTACCAGGAAAGTTACATGTGAGTTTGTGACTGCTATCTCATTATTTAAAATTTCCCCCTATGGTTAGGAAATTTGTCAGCAGTAACCTTTGGGGTTCTTTATGTCTTCTAAAATATATTTTTATTTTACTCTGCAGGTAGAGGAGATCTACAACTTCTCTCAAGATGATTTGTTGACAGAGGATATCCTCATACTTGACACACATGCAGAAGTGTTCATTTGGATTGGTCAGTCTGTGGACCCAAAAGAAAAGCAAAATGCTTTTGAATTTGGCCAGGTAAACATGCTAAACAATTTAGGGCTTTTATTGCCCATATTTCCTCCTACTTCAAATACTTGACATATACTATAAAATCTTTCCCAGAAATACATAGATATGGCTGCATCTCTGGAGGGACTATCTCCACATGTGCCACTATATAAAGTAACAGAAGGAAACGAACCTTGCTTTTTCACAACATACTTTTCTTGGGATCATGCAAAAGCTATGGTATGCACTTATTTCCAGTTTGTTCTTCTGTAAAAAATCAATTTTTTTGGCTTATTCTTTAGCTTTAGCTTTAAAGTCCTTTTTTTTTTTTGCATGTCGGTGTTGGTTGAGAACATAAGATACTTCTTGGCTGTCTGGCTTGTTTAGCGAAATTCCATTATATTCATGTCATCGCTTATAGAGTTCACAAAATTCTGAATATAACAGTCTCTAAAGTGGCTGCTCCCATGTATGAAGCAGTGCTGCTTAGGGCTAGTAGTGTATTGACATTGTAATAATAGATCAGATGTATGTGTGATTTGAAAAAATGGTGAGGTGAACGTGATGTTTTTGAAGAAGTGATTCAACATAACAAGACAAATGGCTTAAGCCATTCAAACTTCTGTATTTAGGGTTTCAGGTATTTAAATTTGTTGACTTCTCGTGCAATATTTTCCTTACAAATTGCAGGTTCAAGGGAACTCATTCCAGAAAAAAGTGTCACTATTCTTTGGGATGGGCCATGCTGTGGAGGTATAGTACCCAGTTTAATTTTCTTGGGAAAACTGCTGTTCAACCATTCAAAGTAACTCAGTTTACATAATATAGTTTTATATTTACATTAAAACCAGCAGTTGAAACTGAACTTCTATTATGAGCAATGTCTTTTCTTGCATAGATTCAACAACTGAAGATTCTAATTCATGTAATGCTTCTTTAGATTCATTAATTTTTGTTGGGACAATAATATACAATAAAGTTCTATTGTAATATAAGACTGAAATGTATTTTTTTCATATATAGATTGACACCCCAAAGGGTTCTTTTTATACATATTACAAGGTAGTTAAGGAGATGAAGTAATAAATAAAATACACAGTAACCGAAGAGGCATCACACCATTCAAAGATACTAGTAGCTAGAAACAAGTAAAAAACTCTAGAATATTCTACACTCCCCCTCAAGTTGGGAGATATATATTGATCATCCCCAACTTGCTAATTAAATCCTCAAAGATGGGTTTATGTAATCCTTTGGTGAGAATGTCGGCTGTTTGCTCCTTGGTAGGTATATATGACAAACATACACTACCCTCCTCCAATTTTTCTTTAATAAAATGACGATCAACCTCCACATGTTTGGTTCTATCATGATGTACAGGATTTTGAGCAATACTGACTGTAGCCTTATTATCACAATAGAGTTTGATAGGTAGAGAATAAGATATTTTTAACTCTTCAAGGAGTCTTCTTAACCAGATTCCTTCACAAATGCCATGGGCTAGCGCTCGAAATTCTGCTTCTGCACTGCTTCTGGCAACAACAGTTTGTTTCTTACTTCTCCAGGTCACAAGATTTCCCCAGACATAGGTACAATATCCTGAAGTGGATCTTCGGTCCATTGCAGAGCCAACCCAATCAGCATCTGTATAGATTTCTATCATCCTCTTGTGTCCCCTTTTAAAGAGCATTCCTCGACCAGGGGTGTTTTTGAGGTACTTGAGGATTCTATAAACCGCACTAAGGTGTTTTTCCTTAGGAGAATGCATGAATTGGCTAACCATGCTAACTGCAAATGCAATATCAGGCCGAGTGTGAGATAAGTAGATCAGCTTCCCTACCAACCTTTGGTACTGCTTACTGTCAACATCTTTTCCATCTTCAATTCCCAATTTAATATTGGGTTCAACAGGAGTTTCTGCTGGCTTGCACCCGAGCATACCTGTTTCTTGTAACAGGTCTAGAATATATTTCTTCTGAGATAAGGAAATTCTCGCCTTGCTACGAGCAACTTCCATTCCAAGGAAATATTTGAGTGATCCAAGATCCTTCAGTTCAAACTGATTAGCTAAACCCCCCTTGAAAGATTTTATTTCCTCCCAGTCATCACCAGTGACAATTATGTCATCAACATAAACAATGAGGATAGCAATTTTGCCACTATCGGAGTGTTTAAAAAATAAAGTGTGATCAGTCTGAGCTTGGACAAATCCTCTTTCTTTAACAGCAGGAGTAAACTTTTCAAACCACTCTCTAGGGGATTGTTTAAGTCCATAAAGAGACTTCTTCAACTTGCATACTGAACCATCTCCCTCTTCAAAACCAGGTTGTGGATCCATGTAAACTTCCTCATGTAAGTCCCCATTTAAGAAGGCATTCTTTACGTCCAATTGATGCAAGGGCCAATCAAGGTTGGCAGCAAGTGATAGTAGGACTCGGATAGAGTTAAGTTTGGCAACGGGAGCAAACGTCTCCTGATAGTCTATCTCATAAGTCTGAGTAAATCCTTTGGCAACCAATCTGGCCTTATATTTGTTGATGCTGTTATCTGCATTCAATTTTATTGTGAACACCCATTTGCAACCTACAGTTTTATTTCCTCTGGGAAGTGCCACGGATTCCCAAGTTCCATTTTTCTTAAGTGCATCCATTTCTGCAAAAACTGCATCCCTCCATTTAGGGTCATTAAGTGCCTCTTGGATATTTTTTGGTATTTTTTACTGTCTAATATAGTGTTGAAAGCACGAAAACCTGGAGATAACTTTTCATATGAAATGTGATGAGAAATAGGATGAGCAGTGCAAGATCTAGTACCTTTTCGAAGAGCAATGGGCATATCTAGGTCAGATGTACCGGTGTTCTCAAGTGGATTGCCCGAACTAGGACTCGGGTCAGAATTCTGGCAGTCTAGAGGATCTTGAGGAGATTTACGCCTGCTGTAGAATTTTCCCCATTTACCGGGAGGATCTCCAGTCTCTGGTACAGTTGTTGTCCTTTTTTCCTGTACATTAACTCCCCCTGTCTCCATAGGTAAAGAAACAACACTTGTTTCCAAGGGTAAAGGTAAGACAGTAGAATTATTTGGAATCCAAGACTTGTCTTCATTTACACCAATAGACTCCCCCTGAAGAGAAGTCGAAGGAAAAAATGATTGTGTTTCATAAAAGGTAACATCCATAGAAACAAAGACCTCTCGAAGAGAAGGTGAGTAGCATTTGTATCCTTTTTGATTAGGAGGATATCCTATGAAGAAACATCTAACAGACTTAGGATCAAGTTTTGACCTTTGATGTGGAGGAATATGAACAAAAGCCACACAGCCAAACAACTTTGGAGGAAGGGAAGAGAAAGCCCGAAAGGAGGGGAAAAAACGGGTAAGGCAAGATATGGGAGAATGAAAATTCAGGACACGAGAGGGCATCCGATTGATGAGATATGAGGCAGTCAATACAGCCTCCCCACACAGGTATTTAGGGACATGCATCGTAAACAAGAGGGCTCTAGCAACTTCAATGAGATGTCTATTTTTTCTTTCGGCCACCCCATTTTGTTGACGGGTGTTAGGACAAGAACTTTGATGGATAATACCTTGCTTGGTTAGGTAATCCCCAAGAACAGAATTAAAATATTCAGTACCGTTGTCAGTTCGCAGGATTTGGATAGAGGTCTGGAATTGAGTTCGTACCATAGCATGAAAGTTTTTAAAAGTGGCTGCAGCTTCAGACTTATCCTTTAGAAGATATACCCAGCATACTCTAGAATGATCATCAATGAAAGTAATAAACCAACGAGTTCCAGATATATTTTTTTCACGAGCTGGCCCCCAAATATCACTATGGATCAATGTAAATGGAGACGAAACATTATAATCTCTGAGGGAATAAGAAACACGAGAGTGTTTTGCAAACTGACAATCATCACAAAAAAAGGAACTTGGTTTTTTATTGATAAATAAGTTTGGAAACAGCTTTTGAAGATAAAAGAAATTTGGGTGTCCTAAACGACGATGCCACAACAAAACATCATTACAATCGTCTGATAAACATAAAGAGTGATTTGCAAAAATTCTCTTTTCATGAGAATCTTCTTCAAAATAGTAAAGTCCTTATTCCTCTCTAGCACTGCCAATCATCAGCCCCTAATCCTGTTCCTGAAAAACACAGGTTTTGGCAGAGAATTTAGCAACACAATGCAATTCAGAGGAAAGTTTACTAATAGAGATAAGGTTACAAGTAAGAGAAGGGACATGAAGGACAGAGTTCAGAGTAATATGATCAGAGAGCTTAATGGATCCCTTTCTCGCAATATTAGAGAAACTACCATCAGCAGTCCTTATTCGTGACGGGTGATAATAAGGGGTATATGAACAAAAACAAGGATGCATTACCTGTCATATGATCAGAGGCTCCTGATTCAAGAATCCAACGACTACTACGATCAACATGGAATGCCATACCTTGTTGAGCAACATGACTAGTTGCCTCAGCAGATTGAGACATCACCTTCTGGAATTGCTCATACTGAGCTTTTGGGATGAATACACCATCGGAGTTTGGAGAGGCACGAGACTCCTCACCCTTATCATCAGAAGAGATTTGATAAGCACGACTCTTGTTCAGCCCCTTTGTTTTCCAGTTTGGTGGTTTTCCATGAATTTCCCAACATTTTTCGCGAGTGTGACCACTCTTATTGCAATGAGAACACCATCGGTTAGAACGTTTTGCATCACTAAGGGGACGAGGAGTATGTTTTGCTACTAGGGCAGATACATCGGAGGATTTAGAGTTCTTGTCTCCCAACATTACCTTTCGGCGAAGTTCCTCCCGTCGTACCATAGAAAAAGCAGCTGCAATGGAAGGTAACGAGTTCTGCCCCAATATCCTTCCACGAACATCATCAAGATCACGATTAAGGCCAGCAAGAAAATCATAGAGACGTCTTTTCTCTAAATAACTCTTAAACCTTGCATTAGCTTCTAAACCTTGAAGATCTGTTGCATCATAAAGATCCAACTCCTGCTGCCACAGAGTTTTTAAAAGAAGAAAGTATTCAGTAACAGACATCCCCTCTTGATGTAACTCTCTTACCTTGGTGTTGAGTTTAAAAGCTTGAGAAGCATTGCCTAGGTCAGAATAATATTCTTTAACGACATCCCAAATTTCCTGAGCCGTATCAAGAAACAAATAAGTTTGACTGATATCAGGATCCATGGAGTTAGTCAACCAGGTCATGACCAAGGCATTTTCAGTCATCCATTTATCATAATCAGGATTATCAGCTTCGGGTTTTTCCTTTTTTCCATCAAGATACCCCATTTTCCCTTTTGCTTGGATAAACAGCTTGACAGATTGATGCCATTGCACATAATTCTTACCGTTTAAACGGTGGTTAGTAATCTGTATAGCTGGGTTGTCTCCAGAAGACGAAGAACAGGAAAGAGGAGAGACACCGAAAACATTACCGGATAATTTTTCAGAATGCTTATTCTCATCCTCATTGTTTCCAACTTCCATCGTTCTAAAAAGAAGGAGAGCAACAGGTCACGCCTATTGTCTTTGATAACGAAGAGGAAACAACTGGACTTAGCAAGAAAAGTGCTCCAATCGTGATTTAAACCCTCAGAACAGGAAGAGGGAAGCCATGCGAGCTGTTCTGTGGAAGCCGCGTGACAAACGGAAGCCGGCAGGGTGGCGCGTGGCTCACACGCGCCGGAGAGGCAGGTTATCAAGAGCAGGTTATCCTGTGGTTTTCTTGTAAACCTCCGTCGTCTTTTTTCCATTTTTTTTTCACTGTTTCGCTTTTACAATTCAGAAACCATATCTGGACCCCTCCAATCACGAAACCAA
>NW_026898909.1:0-6564 GCF_033153095.1 Gastrolobium bilobum
ACTCTATTTCCATCAAACACTATAAGAGTCCAAAAGACCCTGAGTTTATTACTCATTCAACCATCCAGATTCTCAAGGTGATCACCCCAGCAGAATATGGAAATCCAAATAAAATAACCAAATTTTCCCAGCCTTATGATCCAATTGGATATAATTATTGGGACTATGAATTAGCCTGGACCAATGTCTTCTTCATGCAAAATAAAGAAAACAAACATTCATGGTTAATTTACTTTAAGCAAAATATCCAATATAATTTCCCGCAATGGTTTAATAAATGGTGGGATTATTTTGGACCAATCCTTGATATCCTTCCTCCACAAGTCTTTGAAGGAATGACAATCTTTTCCAAAAAATTCGACAATCTAGCAGATCCCTTTCCAATAGATCTGCATTTTTTCTCAAAGTTCTCTCTGGCATGGATATTTTCATGGCAGTACAATTACGGCGAGAAAACAGGCATCAGACTACCATTACTCAGGAGACAAGCTTTTGTTAAATGGTGGATAGAATTTGATGCTTCTAGAGCTTACCCAGAAAATGTCAAGCTCTGGTTTAAAAAACATCCAAAAAGCATCAAGCCAGCTGATCCAGAAACCTCCGTTTTCTTGAATCAAAAGGCTCAGATCACAGCAGCATTAGCAGCATCAACCAGCAAAGAAAATTTTGCAAAGAATTTGCAAGGTATTCTTCAATTACTCCAAGAAGAAGCTGAGAGTTCTAAACAGAAGACAGGTTCTTCATCTCCTTCTATCTCTTCTTCAACAGAAGACTTCTACCAAAATGAGGATGATTGTTTTGGAATCAACTTAGCAGAAGACTGTTGAAGAAAACCACTGTAGTAACGCTGATGGCAAAATGACATGAGCATGATGTCAGCATAAGGTGACGCATACAGTGACGTAATCAAAGTGTCGGCAGAAACTGTAGCATCACGAGTCAGTTACTGTTCACTTAACCTACACTGTTCAAACAGTACCGGTCATGTAACTTGTACTGTAGCAATAGTGATTTTTCAATCTATTTAAAGGGTTGCTTCAGTATGTTGAAGGCATCCTTTCATTAGCTGAGTTTAGAGAGATAGTCTAGAGAGAGAGACTGCGAGGTACTTCTGAGTTTTCTCTTCTTCTCTGTTTTCTCTTTAATCTTTCAATCTGTAACTGTAATCTCAATCTTTATGTTTTGAATAAAAGTGTTATTTCATATCTGCTTATGTAATGAACTCTTCTCTTCTCCATCCTTCCACCCAAGTTTGACTTCGGCCTACCGTATACAGCTTGGGTTCTCACCTTAAATTTATTTTATGTTTTAATTTCTGCATTTTAATTTCAGTCATTTATTTCATATAGTAGTCCGTCTACTTTCCTGCTTTCCATTTCTGCTCTAGTTTACTTCATTTCCCTCCTCACACTTCCGGAACCCATGCTGCATGACCAAAAACTTGTGAGATTTTATGGTCAAAATATATGCAATAGGATCACTCAAATAATCGTACTAACCCATTATGTTTTCATTCGGTGACTTCAATAAATAGAATTTCCCAATCCTTGGACAGTTATAGGTTTGACAGTAATACTTTTTTCAAGTTTTTTAAGGGTATCTTTAAGATTAAACTTATTAGGAACCAACAACTCTTTAGATTTAGAAGAACTGGTTTCCAAGGATGATTTTAATTTTGCTAAGTAAGCTTTCTTTTCATGGGGATCACTGATTGAATCTATGACCTCGAACAAAAGATCTTGTTCTTTAGTCAAGACATTAATTTCTTGCGAGGATTGTGAGTCCTCACTAGAAGATAGATCATCTTCATGAATTTGGTTTAAATCTTCTGAGGATTCTTTTCCAGATTCTTCATCCGAGGACTGGATTAGAAGATTATTGATTTGTTCTTCAATAGAAGGATCAAGGTTTCGGTTATTTAGTTTTTTCTTAAGCCTACAATATTTACTAATATGTCCAAGTTTACCACAGCTGTAGCAAATAGTTGGCTTAATTGGTTTGGATGTATTTTGTGATTTATTTGTTTCAGTATTTGGCTTAGGATTTTCATTTTTAAACCTTTTATTGTAATTGGGTTTCTTACGAAAATTCCTAAAAGTTTTAACCTGTTTTTGTTCCTGGTTTTTATGTTTTTTAGGTTTTGTAGTACAAGGCAGACCAAATTGTTCACAAAATGATCCTAGATCTTTACGATTTTGAGTTTTTTCTTTTGCAAGTTGACGTTGGATTTTATCATCTTGACAGATTTTTAAAGCTACCTTTTGGATATAAGCAACTAATTGTCCATAACTTAATTGCTCATAAGGGATATCTCCAGTTAGAGATTGATGACGGATTTTATCTCTAACTTTGTCTCCTAAAGATTTTGGAAGACCAGCTAAGAATTTTTCTTTCCAAAAAGGTTGTTGACTATCATCTCGAGTGTAAACCCTAGTTAGGAAGGTATCTTTATACCAGCGAAAGTCACCTAAGGTTCTACATTTAAGATTGGATAGGAGTTCAGCAGAACGATCTTTCCATAAGGATGGATCACCAATGAAATGTTGGATAATGGTGAAGATTAATTGATTAACAGCATCTGGAATAGTTTTTCCATCAGAGACTATAGGAATGCCATCAGGATCAACTTTAATGGCATTAAGAACAGAATTTTTTTCATCTTCAGAAAGATAATTATCCCACCAACCTTTGAGTTGACCAGAGAAGCCAGAGACAATAATATTGACTATAATTGCTTCAGAACAATTATGAGAAGTTTGATAGGCAGTTGCAACCATAGTCATATGGTGCATTATATTGAGTGTGTTATACTCTGATTGACCATCTATGTTCCATTCATAGACGTTGTTACCATTAAAACTTTTGAAACTTGTATTCTTTTCTTCAAGTAGAAGATCAGCAGCAGTTGCTTTTTGGTAATAAAGTTTGGAAGGGTTTCTCCAATTATTAATACCAGTTATAGGATTAATTTTAATTTCAGATTTGTTATCTGACTCAGGAGATTCATCATAATGATTCAGAGTATTGATAGTTTTTGACCGAGTGTTATGTTTATGAGACTGTTGAGTCTCTTGATCAGAATGTTGTGGGGTATCAGGAATGGTTAATGTACTTAACTTCTCATCAATTTTTTTAAGAAATTCATCCTGAGACTGAGATTGAGCAGGTTTTAACTTTGCAAACTCTTTTCTAAGTTGATCATTCATTTTGAAAGGTTTGAACAAAGGTTTTTCTAAGTTTTTAGAAGAAGATGCAGAGGATGAAGGTTCAATAGTTTTGATAAGTTTTTCACCCAAAACTTGAAGATATTTGTTGGTGTAATTAGATTGCTCAATAAGATTTTTAAAGTCCATTGGAGAGACTTGTTCATTTTCATCTTTTAATTTAAAAGGTGAAGCAAGAACAGACCTACTTTTGTTATCACAAACTTTTGGGAGATAGAAAGAAGTTGTGGGAGGAAATTCAGACTTGATAATCTCTCTTTCTTTCAGGTGCCAATCAGTGATGACATTAGCAGATTGAGGAGTCTTGAATGGATAATCAATGTCCTGTTGGACAGAATAAGCTTGAAACCAATCAAAGAAAGGAATATTTAACTCTACCTTGTCAAGAAAGTTATAAAATTCTCCTTGAATTAGTTGTCTTTTAATTCCCTTATAATTTTGGAAGAACCATTCTTTTTGAGGGGATCAACTTTAATGGCATTAAGAACAGAATTTTTTTCATCTTCAGAAAGATAATTATCCCACCAACCTTTGAGTTGACCAGAGAAGCCAGAGACAATAATATTGACCCTCCAACTCTCACAAACAGCAACCCCAACTCAGAACAAGGTCAACAACACAGCCCCAAAGCTACTCTCACTCACACCAAGTGTTCTATATGAAATAAATGACTGAAATTAAAATGCAGAAATTAAAACATAAAATAAATTTAAGGTGAGAACCCAAGCTGTATACGGTAGGCCGAAGTCAAACTTGGGTGGAAGGATGGAGAAGAGAAGAGTTCATTACATAAGCAGATATGAAATAACACTTTTATTCAAAACATAAAGATTGAGATTACAGTTACAGATTGAAAGATTAAAGAGAAAACAGAGAAGAAGAGAAAACTCAGAAGTACCTCGCAGTCTCTCTCTCTAGACTATCTCTCTAAACTCAGCTAATAAAAGGATGCCTTCAACATACTGAAGCAATCCTTTAAATAGATTGAAAAATCACTATTGCTACAGTACAAGTTACATGACCGGTACTGTTTGAACAGTGTAGGTTAAGTGAACAGTAACTGACTCGTGATGCTACAGTTTCTGCCGACACTTTGATTACGTCACTGTATGCGTCACCTTATGCTGACATCATGCTCATGTCATTTTGCCATCAGCGTTACTACAGTGGTTTTCTTCAACAGTCTTCTGCTAAGTTGATTCCAAAACAATCATCCTCATTTTGGTAGAAGTCTTCTGTTGAAGAAGAGATAGAAGGAGATGAAGAACCTGTCTTCTGTTTAGAACTCTCAGCTTCTTCTTGGAGTAATTGAAGAATACCTTGCAAATTCTTTGCAAAATTTTCTTTGCTGGTTGATGCTGCTAATGCTGCTGTGATCTGAGCCTTTTGATTCAAGAAAACGGAGGTTTCTGGATCAGCTGGCTTGATGCTTTTTGGATGTTTTTTAAACCAGAGCTTGACATTTTCTGGGTAAGCTCTTGAAGCATCAAATTCTATCCACCATTTAACAAAAGCTTGTCTCCTGAGTAATGGTAGTCTGATGCCTGTTTTCTCGCCGTAATTGTACTGCCATGAAAATATCCATGCCAGAGAGAACTTTGAGAAAAAATGCAGATCTATTGGAAAGGGATCTGCTAGATTGTCGAATTTTTTGGAAAAGATTGTCATTCCTTCAAAGACTTGTGGAGGAAGGATATCAAGGATTGGTCCAAAATAATCCCACCATTTATTAAACCATTGCGGGAAATTATATTGGATATTTTGCTTAAAGTAAATTAACCATGAATGTTTGTTTTCTTTATTTTGCATGAAGAAGACATTGGTCCAGGCTAATTCATAGTCCCAATAATTATATCCAATTGGATCATAAGGCTGGGAAAATTTGGTTATTTTATTTGGATTTCCATATTCTGCTGGGGTGATCACCTTGAGAATCTGGATGGTTGAATGAGTAATAAACTCAGGGTCTTTTGGACTCTTATAGTGTTTGATGGAAATAGAGTTTGAATCAAGTAGAATAAACTCATAAAAATTTTGGGATTTAGTTGGAGAATGTGGTTTGAAATGAAATTGTCGTCCTTTGAAGTCTTTGGGGAAGATCTTCACAGGAACCTTGGTTGGTTTATTATCCCAGTAGGATGGTTCCATTTGGATTACTTCTAGAAACTTGTTCTTTGAGACATATGGTGTTTGAGGTTTTGGTTTCTGGGTAGAAATAGGTTTGGGTTGGATTTCTAGGGCCCTGTTTGGACGGTTAGAGATCTGCTTGGTTTTTAGGTTATCAATCAAAACAGAAAGACTTTCTTCCTGTTCATCTTCTGAAGCTATTTCAGCCCAGGTTTTCTTTGGTAGATGGGTCAAACCTTGGTCTTGGAAGGCTTGAAGTGTTTGGATTGGCATTGCATAGTCTGCTTTGGATTGTTTAGAAGAGGAAGTATCCTCAACTCTTTGGGTAGATGACCCAGTTTGGGGTTGGGCCTCTCTTTAGAAGAGGTTGATTTTACCGATTTCGGCATGACAGGACACTGTTTATCTTCCCTGCAGAAATTCACGAGTGAGATAATCAGGGAGAGAGTTTGAGGTGCCTTTGAGATATTCAATTTCAAAATCAAAAACACTTAAGATAGCTTGCCATCTAGCAAAAATTTGTTTAGATGCTAGATTCTTTACGTCCTTTTGTAAAATGTCTTTTGCAGATTTGCAATCAACACGGATTAAAAATTGGGAAATTTGTCAGCAAATTCAATAGCTCTACAAATTGGAGTAATAGTCCCTTGATAAATAGTATGACCGAGGAACCTGATTTTTGTTTGAAATAGATTGATCTTTGATTTAGAAAGAGCTAAACCACTTTTCTTAATTACATCTACAAAAATATGAAGATGTTTAAAATGTTGATCAATAGATTGAGAAAAGACAAGAACATCATCAATGTAGACGATAGTGAAAGTTGAGTATGGATTGAAGATATCATTCATGATTCTCTGAAATTCAGAGGGAGCATTCTTCAGTCCAAAAGGCATTACCTTCCATTCGTATTGACCAAATGGAACAGTAAAAGCTGTCTTGTAACATTCATTGTCATTGAGCTGGATTTGCCAAAACCCAGATTTCATGTCAAATTTAGAAAAGACTTTTGCTGAATACAAACGATTGAGAAGATCTTTCTTATTTGGAATCGGATACCGAATCCATTGAAGAGCTTGATTAAGAGGTTTGTAATTGGTAACTAACCGTGGAGATCCACGCTCAATTTCAGATTGCTTATTGACATAGAAGGCAGAACAAGACCAAGGACTCTTGCTTTTCCTGATGAGACCTTTAGCAATGAGATCAGCAA